>NC_041056.1:841308-1087915 GCF_900634775.1 Gouania willdenowi | reverse complement strand
CTAATACTAGACTAGTGCTAATGCCATGCTAATGCTAAGATGATAGTAAGCTTAAGTGAAGACGATGTTAAGATACTGCTAAAAAAATGCTAGGCTATTGTAATCCAGTGCTATGCTAACAGCTAAGCTAATGCGCGGGTAATGCTAAGATGATTTTAGCAAATACTAGGTTAATGCTAATCCAGTGCTAGGCTAATACTAATGCTAGGCTAATGTTAAGCAAATGCTTAACTGATGTTAAATTTATGCTAGGTTAATGCTAAGCTAATACTAATCCAGTGCTAAGATAATACAAACACTAGGCTAATGCTAAACTAATCTTAGGCTAATGCTAAAATGATGCTAAGCTTGTGTTAAGCTAATACTTGACTAGTTTCTTTTTTGCCGTTTATCCATATTTACAATATAAAAAATAATTTAAAACAAAGTCTGTTAAACATCACCTTAATGAGAAATAAAGGACACAACATTAGCGATGCACTGCTGTGACAATCATTTTCAAAATAAAATACCCAAAACAGTGAATTAAAATAGATTTTGTATTTTAAAACTATTCTTTGGAGTGGACCAGGGGTTGAGGAGCTCTGCTACAAACCTGGATCTCCTCAATGTTGTGGACAATGAACATGTCCTGCAGGTCCTCCATGGCCCCCTCCATCCAGTTGTTGAAAGGCGCCGCCCTCTTAGCATACTCCAGGTAAAGCTCGTCTATGGATTCCAGCTGCTTCTCTGTCCTCTGGAATCACACGAAAACATCCGTGAGGTTTCAGAACAAAACAAAAACCACGTCCAGGTCTCCTGACCCTGATCAGTGAGCGCTCGTACCTCCAGAGACTCTTTTCGTTTTTGAGTCAGGGTTCCCAGAACATCCCACTGGTCGCAGATCTTCTGACAGCGAATGTTCACATTGGCCGAGTCGTAGTAGTCGAGCTCACTGAAAAAAAACAAAGGTGTGAGTTTTTCGCAGCCTGCTAGCCGTGTTTTCCTCCCGCCGTACATACTTGAGCTCCTGTGCGATGGCGGCGATCTGCTCCACTCGGTCCTGGTGAGCTGCCAGGTCGCTCTCAAAGGCCTCGTGTTTCTTAAGCAGCGCCTTCACCTCCGACAGGGTGGAGGTCTCGTAGTCTCTCTGGGTCAGCATGGCCTCTTTGCCTGCACACGCACAAACGCTAGAGTCACCGCGGGAAAATCACCCCAACGCATTTTATCATCACGACTTCACACTTCCAACAATCGCGTGATTTAGGAGAAAGAATCTAAATACTGAGTGAAGTCTGTAAAAAAAGAGAAAGAAAATGAAAGAAAGAAAGAAGACGAGGGGAAGGAAACATTTCTTATAAAAAAGGGGGAAAAAGAAAAGAAAAAAGGGAAAGGATTTTTTTTAAGTGAGAAAAAAGAAAAATGGGTAAAAAAGAAAAAAAATAAAGAAAAAAACGGAGAAAAAAATACTTAAAAAAGGGGGAAGAAAACATTTTTTTTAAAAAAGGGAAAAAAAAGTTTGACTTCCAAAAAGAGTGTTTTTTATTAAAAACCAGATGCTGTACTGCAGCAGGCCACTGGGGGGCGAGAGCTAAGTTTACATCAGCTTTCAGCAGTTACCGTCGGTCCAGGACTCGTGGATGGCTGCTTTCTGACGGAACTTCTCGGCCAGATGTTCGAGCCTCTCCAGACGTCTGATCTCACTGAGGATCCATTCCTCGTAGCCCTTCTCCGCTCCTTCCAGGGTGTGCCAGGCTCCGTTAATGTCCTGGAACAGCAGAGATGATGATGAAGGAACAGTAGAACTTAAACATGGACACAGTGTGTAACGTTGGGACTCGTACCGACACCATGCGTCCCTCTGAGGGCATGAAGGCAGGCCTGTTGCTCAGTCTCAGCTTGGTCTGCAGGGTGTTGAAGTTGATCTCCAGCTGACATTTCTCCTGGACCTGAGGACGGAACGGAAAGGAGACTCGTTACAAACATTACGTTACAGCTCCAGTGGCAGTAGTGAGGTTTCCCACACCTTGGGTGGTTTGTGAACGCAGCGGTAGTCTCTGAAGTCCTCCTGCTTCATCTGCATCTCGTTCACCGTGTTCTTTGGTTCTCGGTTCTCCAGCCACGGGATGGTGCGACGGATCCACTCCAGCAGCTGCACTCACACAATTACGTCTTTAATTCTCCATGTTTAATTATGATTACGTTGACCAGCATTTTCTCTAATTACAATTATTATTTATCCCCTGGAAGTGAATTACAATTACATTCTCAAATAGTAAATTTAAAATACAATTAATCGCAACTACTAAGCCTGAAAGAAATTACCCCATAAAATGTTTTTTTGGGTCTTATGACAAATTGTTTGCCTTGCCTCCGAAATGTGGTAGTTTTTCACATTTTTGTAATTTTTTATGCTTTACAACATTTTCACCCCAGTTTAAGTGTGCTCATTTTTATGCCTGGCAATAAATATATATATATATATATATATATATATATATAATTAAATAAAATAATTAAATTTTTATGCCTTATCTTAGAAAAAAAATCCTATATTTTTCCATTTTTTATTCCTTACTATATCCTTATCTCCAAAATTTGGGTGTTTTTATATTTTACATTTGTTATTTTTTATGCCTTACTGCATTTTCACCCCAGTTTAAGTTTAACTAGTTTTTAGAGTCTTATTATAGAAATTATATATATAATATTTTTTATGTTTTACTATAGCCTTATCTCAGAAAAATAAAATTCATATTTTTCCCACTTTTTATGCCTTGGCATCAACAATTTTTCAGACTTCCTGTGCCAATTACAATTACAAAGTCAATTAACGCCAAATATAATGACATCATAAATGTAATTAAATATCAATTACGTGACTACAGTTCTAATTGAGCCCAACCCTGGTACTGGTCACTCACATCACTGGCCAGCTTCTCGTAGTTCTCCATCATATGCTCGTTCTCCTGATTCACCGCCAGCACTTTGCAGATACGATTGGCCGCCGTCTCCGCCTATCAGAGGAGAGGATAGTGAGATGTGGTGGTAGTGGGTGGGTTAAACACGCCGTAAAAACGACCTGGGGCGCTGAGGGGCTTAGTGTGAGGAGCACACACTCAGGCAGTGAACACATACACATACCCAGGATGTAGTGCACACGTTAACGCTAAACACACTCCACTGGCTACAGTCATGCGTGGCCTGCTGAGGGTTAGTTCCAGTGTGTGTGTGTGTGTGTGTGTGTGTGTGTTGTCAACACTCCATGCGTGTCCCTGTAAAGCAGGGAGGAAACCCAGGCAGCTAGTTACTGGTTCCTGTGGCGCCGCGGTCCACCTCAGAGTGGCGGTTCTAAGCTTTTACACTGAGACGCTGCGTAGGAAACACACAACAGTTCACACACTGTGACATTTGGTGGATTTTTATTATCACTTTCTACATTTTTCTCTCATTGTTTGAGTCGATTAGTGTATTTTATTGTGTTTTTTTATTTAACAGGAGTAATTTTGTTGCCTTAGTGCAGGGGTCTGCAACATGTGGTTCTGGAGCCTAATGTGGCTCTTTGACTCTTTTGCAATGGCTCCCTATAGCTTTTTTAAAAAACTATCTCAATAAAGAGTTGTTATTTTTCTACAGATTCTATTAATGATTAATTACATTGACACCAAATAAAATCATGATATAACAATTTATTAACCTAAAATAAATCACGTTGTATAATGACTCAGCACTTTCATACTTCACCTCCTACAACATCTACAGACCAGATTCATTTAACCACCAATGTACAGGTTAAATATGTATGTTTTATGTGTGGCAAGAAATGATCATGTGTTAATACTTTTTATAGACTTTCAAATACATTAACTATAAAAATCTTCTTTATATAACATTGTGTTCATGTAAACTCAGATGTGTAAGAATTTAAAGATGAAGATACTGTTTCATTGTTATTTATGTTCATTTATTTTATTTTTAAAAGTTTTTGAATTGTTATTTACATGATTGAAACTAAAAAATAAAATTAAATCAAACACTTATTCTATATAGTTGTAACTGTATAGAATTTAATACACTGTATTGTCCTTCATAGAGGACTTTAATCCAGCTGAGATGAGGTTAAATGGGTGAACGTGTGTGTTTTTCAGCGCTATGTGGTGTATTTTTTAGTTTTAGTTTAACTAAGAACAGTTTAATGTAAGTGGCTGAACCAGAGAAATCCAAGCATTTAATAAACAAATGTGAATTATCAACAATTTTGTGCCATAATAATAACAAGCTTGTTTTTATTTATTCCTAAATAGGACAATTCAAAAAACTTTATGAACTTTCATTTCATTATTTTTAATCAAACAAGGTCCAAAGCATCAATTAAAGAACAAAACAGAATGATAACAGATAAACAGAGATCTTCAGGGCATTTCCTTTTAATATTTACCATGACATAATTCTGAGGGCCACAGTGAAGTCTATAAAGGGCCGGATTCGGCCCGTGGGCCTCGAGTTTGACTCGTGTGCTTTAGGTGCTCTGAGGTCATAAAGGAGAAATGTGTTTTCTAGTGCATGTTGCACTAAATACGTAGATTTTCTGTAACCCCTCATTAAATTAAAATCTGTAACTTTCAGCAACACTTGGTGCAGAGCTGAGCTGATGTTAGTGGAAACTTCTCACCTTCTGAGCGCCGGAGAAAGCGTGATAGAAGCAGGACACGTAGGTCATGATGGCCTTCTCGTCTGGCCTCAGAGTACCAACGATGTCTACAGGAGTCACCCAGCACAGAAACACACACACACACACACCCAGAGACAGAGAGTGAAGCCAAAGCTGCCCCAAGAGAACCTGCAAACCCTTCCTGGCTGCAGGATGTGAGAGGTTTTAACTTCCTGGTCAGGATAAGAAGAAAGAAACTGGACTCCTGCAAAAGACAGCGAGCGACGCTGGAGTTTAGGACACAAACACAGGTCTGAAGGAGAGGCTGAAAATGTGGAAGAATTACAAATCAACTCTAAATTTGATCTGAAAGATAAGGTTTTGGGACAGTTTGTGTGATCGAGCTCCATTCAGACGTTTTAAATGATGTGTTCGTGTCCCGTCGGAAGCCTCGACACCTGGTTAGTAACAGGAAGTCAGGGGTCCAGAGGTCACGTGATACCTTCTGTGCTCAGAGAATGCATGGTAGAAACTGGACACATAAGTCATTATGCTTTCTCATCGGGCCGAGCCGTGTTCACACGATGTCTATAAAGACAGGAGGGGGCGGAGCCTGTGGTTAGACACACCCTAAACACACAATTGAACACACACATGGTCACATGGGAGGAGGAGGAGGAGGGGCGTCACTTCACATCTGCTGTAAAACCCTCAGGAATAAAAACAAAAAGCAGAGTTACAGGAACTTCCCAAACCACGTTATCGGCTGCATTTGACCTGATCACCATTTAGAGCAGAACCCCGGTAGATGAGAGGAGTATGCAGACATGGAATGACGAGGATTTGTTTTGACGAGTTTTGTATGGAAGCACATAAAACGGATCAAAACCAAAACATTTTAAGGTTACAATGTTTGAAAAAAGTAGCTGCTCTTATTCTGACAGGGTGTTTCCTGTTGGTTTGGAGCTTTAAGAAGCTGCGTCTAAATGCAAACGACAAATCAAAGCAGCCAAACATTTGTGCTGTGACTTATTAGCCCAGAAGGACAGTGAGAATAAAGAACTATATGCAAAATATCATAGAGAATAGACTTACATCACTGTGCATATTACAGGAAATCACAATATTGGTAGAAAACGACTTATAATCAAGCGCAACTTATCATCCGGGAACGTGTGTGTGTGTGTTTGTGTACGCATCAACACAACTAGGTTTTTGTTTTGCTCTGGTTTCATTAGCTTTCAATGTTTAGATGACTTTACTGGTTATTTCACTGCTAACTAGATTTAATAAGGTCAACTACTGTTAATATATTTTATATGCTTCAGCTGAAATCAGACCAGATTACGTCATGAGACATGTCATGTCTGTTTGCTACACTGATAAACATTTTTTACAGCTAATATACAATGAAAATGTGCGATATGTTTCCCAAACATGTACGTGAGGTAAACGTTTAGTCCGTGTCTTTTTCAGCGAAACACCAACAACTGATGAATTACCCTCAAGTTTTGCACAAATTCTCATGGAGCCATGAGATTATATAGCGTGACATTTTGAACAAGATTAAAAATATCCGTCCGTTTGCTTACTATATGGACTTGGTGCGGTTCAGGTGGTGAATCTGCAACATTGATGCATTTTTATTTAATCTGGTTCTCTTTCACACTACTCTTTACCAAGTGCACCAAACTTTGTAAACAACATGTTTTCCTTGTCCCCATGATGTTTGCGTATCAACGTCAAGTCCTGTTTTTGGTCCTGGTTTGCTTTCTCACATCATGAAAACCACACCAGGCTTCACTTGAGATGAACCGAGACCCACACTTTACACCAGTGCCAACGGACCGGACTACCAGAGGAAACTACGCCTAGTGCAGGGAGAGGGATATGTGAAAGCAACCCTTAGTCACTCATTTTCTGGGTGAAAAATATGCTTTTTCTATGAAGGTAGATATGTTGTAAAATATGAGAGCTTGGAGAATGTGAATATATCGTTTACAACCACAACTCTTTGGTTACAGCTTATTCAATCTACCGCTACAGAAACACAAACTACTTTCCTCGTGTGAATCTGCGCTGCTTGAAGCTAAACACATTTGTACTTGTAAAATGGACTTGGTAAATGGACATGATTTATATAGAGCTTTATAACCACTGAAACAGTCTCAAAGCGCTTTACATATCATCTCATTCACCCAATCAACTCACATTCACACACCAGTGGGACAGGACTGACATGCAAGGCACTAGTCGACCACTGGGAGCAACTTAGGGTTCAGTGTCTTGCCCAAGGACACTTCGACACATAGTCAGGTACTGGGATCGAACCCCCAACCTCTCGATCAGAAGACGACCCACTAACCACCTGAGCCACGGTCGCCCATTAATATTCAGTTCACACACATGTTCATTGTTTTATTGCTTCAAATTGTACATTTTGTAAAATTTTTACAAGTACAAATCTGTTTTGCTACAGACAACTCGCAAAATGTGTGAAAAACTCAAGCAGCGCAGATTCACGTGAGAACAGTAGTTTGTGTTTCTATAGCGACTGATTGGAGACGTTATGGTTGTAAACGATATCTGACGCAAGTAATTAAAAAAACATCACATTTTGCAACATATCTACCTTCATATTTTTCCCTCCAAAAAACATCCATGTGAGGCATTTGTCTCAAAATACATGTACATATATGTGATGTCATCTCTAATGCTGCCCACTTTACGATTGTGTATCTTTCTTCTAGAAGAAAATACGTAACGTTAATTGTCGGAATTAGAAAATGTTTTCTTCTTTCTTCTGTGTCGACACGAGTTGATCATTAGAGACACTGGTTGGTTTTTGTTACGTGTGTGAAATTAGCTCAAGTGTTAGGCTTTATTTTTCGTGACGGTGAACACTACAGAAGGCGGGAGGAGGGTTCGGCTCTACCTTCTGCGTCCAACATCTTGGGGATGTCCAGGTGCTTCTCCGCCACCTCGAAGGCGTTGTTCAGGTTGGTCACCGGGTCTTCCTAAAGAACAGCAAAATAGTTGAAATAAAGTTAGCAAAGCAAAAGGAGAAAAAGGTCAGAGCGGTGGGAAACGGTGAAGCGTTCGTACCTTTCTGAGGCTGTCGTAGTCGATGAGATCTGGTCTGTGTCTGTGGATCAGAGCGTTGAAGGCCAAGCCGTCCTTCCAGCTGTGGCAGAGAGAGAGAGAGAATACATGGATCACACATGATTGGACTGGGATTTTTTACTGTTTGTGGAAAATACCAAAAACAAACCCAGTCAAATAAGAAATGTCAGAAAATACATCAAACTAAAGATTATATATGTGAAGAAAATACACAACAAATACATTAAGTTTAAGAACAGGTGGAGGAAAGGGTCCTAATATGGAGCGTGTGCTTATTTACTGGTTTATTTTGGGCGTGTGTGTGTGTGTGTGTGTGTGTTGAAAAAGACAAATATTAAAGCAAAGGTGTTATGTAATTTATCCAATTATACTCTTTATTTCTTCTAAGATCAATAATGGGGGACATATGATCTATCTGGTTTAAAAAAAAATTAAATTTACACGCTTTAATTTCAAAATAAAATCAGATTTATTTATTTATTCTAATTAAAGCAAATATTATTCATTGAAATTAGTTGATTTCATGAGCAAAAGTCACCCAAATCTCCCATCATGAGCTTTATACATTTTCTATTTTTATTAATAATGAAAAATAATATTTTATCATAAAATAAACAATTTTGACATTTGAAAATCAAGAAACTGCACAAAATGAGTAAATGAGGTCAAATCTGACCAATCACATTAATATTTATTAATAGATTGTGTGTTTTTTTGTTTGAGTGACAAAAGGTTGAAAGGATAATTATTATTTTTTGAATGTGTGGAGGTGTTTGTCACCACAGGCCAACAGGGGGCGTCATTTCCACAGCGTTCCCATAATGCATCATTCAACAATCAGTGCTCTGATGCGTTCAAAGACCCCTGGTATTCTGAGCGAGGAGAACATTCCTATGATCGTCAGAGAGGGTGTGTGTGTGTGTGTGTGTGGTGTGTGTGTATGGTACCTCATGTGGAAATTCTGCACGTTGACATTCTTGTAGGGAGCGGTTTTCCTCTGGCACCACAGAAGAAGACCTTCCTTGGCGGAGGTCTCTGCACAACAAACAGGAGGAAGTTTTCCATCAGATCAAAGGAAACAATCAGATTAATAAAACAATCCTCTGATCAATGAGAGCAATATCTTTGGGTTTAAAGGACAATTTAATGAGAATTTAATTGAGTTCATTATAGAATGTAAACCTTAAAATAATTAAATCAGACATGGAAACTGGCTAACGGTGGCTAATATTAATTGGCCCTGAAAGTAAAAGGAAAACATATAAAAATAGACAAAAAAAATAAACAAAATATACAAAATCAACACAAAACACACACAATGAAAACAAAAATATACAAAAGACTCATAAAACACAAAGAAAATTACAAAGATCTACTCCCAAAATGCACAAATAAAAATACAAAATGAATATAAAAACAACTATAACAACTATATAACAACTATATAACAACTATAACACTATTACACAGAATGACTAAAAACCCAAAACTAAAAACAAAAATAACAGAAAAATATAAAAAATGACTCCAAAAACACATTTGTTGTTGTTTCCTGTGTTAATGCTCAGACAGATAATTAGTGTAATATAAGTAATAAGTCTGTGATGAAGGGAAAGGGAGTGAGGAACACACAGTTTAAGGTAAATGTGTTGGAGAAAAAGATGAAGTTGTACCTTCTACTGAGATGTCCTGGATGGCGAAGCGAAGGATGATAGTCCAGATCATTCCCAGGGTCATTTTAGCGTTTCCATCCACGATTTCTGCTCAAAAACACGAACTAACAGTTTATCAGAGGGACAGTGGACGCTAGAGCAGCAAACAACCATGACTTTTATTTTTTCATTTAGTCATGATTACGTTTCTGTTTTGGAGCACATATTTTAGACATCACAAACTGAAGTGTAAGTAGTCTTGAACAAAGTAGTAGTAGTTTAGTAAACATAAGTTACTTATTACTCCACAGCCTGCAGGCACGACTACACTGTTTCATGTTCTGTTATGATTCATGTCAGGTTTTAGTTTCTCTTTACTTTTAGGGAGAACTGTTGGAGTTTTGGTTTTTTTTGTATTGGGATTTTGCAAAATGACTCCCAAAAAATATGCGTTGGAGTGTAACACACTAAATGACAGAAAAATACAAAAAAAATGCCAAGAAAATACAGAACATGACAAAAATACACAACATGACAAAATTACAAAAATGGCAAAAACACACAAAATGAATCCAAAAACACAAACGACAAACAAACTTTAAATATGTGCAAAAACACTCCCAAACACAAAATCCCAGAATACACTAAACAAGGATAAAAAGGCACAAAAGGAGTTAGAAAACACACAAAATGGCAACAAAAATATGCAAAACTACAATTAAAAAATATGCAAAATGATTGACTTCAGGTTTTTGATCCTGTTTATTTTTTGGGAGAACTGTTATGGAGTTTTTTTGTTTCTATTTTGCTTTGCATTCTGGGATTTGGAGTTTGGAATTTACCTTCATTGAAGATGTGTATTTTTTGTTGCTTATGAACCTTAGGGGGGATATTTTGTAATTTCATTTTGAGAGAAGTTGTTAGTATTATTTTGTGTTTATTGCATGTGTACATTTTCCTCTGCATTGCAGAAAGAGTGTTTATTTGTATTTATTAATATCCTGTTATGTGACCTGAGACTGACTGAAAGAACTACATATGTCATAAAGTCCTAATTGTGAGGAGGGAAACCTGAAAATATTAAATAAATATTAAAAATACACCCTAACAGCGTCACATAGGAAAATAAATGTTGTTAGAAGCCAGGGTTCGGTTCAGTTATCATTGTAAGCATGTAATTGATCATTCATTACAACTATGGTGCATTTATAATTTAAAAAAATCAGTTGATGTCGTAATTGCAATTAAATTGTAATTGAGTTAAGATAATTCACTTTGTAAGTATAATTACCCTGAAAATTCTATAAAATTGACAATATAATTTAACGCTAAACTGTTGAACAATGTTACAGTTCTACACATGTCGTAAAGAATTATTAAAATATTTTAATTTCAAGTTTTCCACATTTTACCACTTTAAAAAATTGTAATCTATGGGTATACTGAGACAAAAAAAGGCTCAGACGCCCACACAGAAAATATGAATACCAATATTTTATTGATTAGGAAGCAAAACAAGGTAACCAATAGATAGGAAATCAATGAGATTATAGATATTAGTTTTAGTGTATTTTACAGTTGATTTAGGACCTGTTAGCATTAGAGATGCTAACAGAACGCTAACACAAGAGGAAGGTTAAAGGTGTAGAGGATGATTTTCTGGAAGTTTAGAAAAGAACGCCCTCTGCACATGCAACACTCTACCTGCTTCCAAAAGGGAACGCCTACGTGCACGAGCTCAGCTTTCCTCGTGCACGAGCTCAGCTTTCCTCGTGCACGAGCTCAGCTATCCTCGTGCACAGTTCTGTTTACAAGTTGGAGTCGGCATCGCTCAGACAGGCTTACCTTGCAAAAGAAGATTTGCACTTTTCCCACTATGTCAGACTCACCACCAGTGTAACAGATTACATGTAACGGCATTATGTAATCAGATTACAAAATACGAGTAACTGTAATCCGTTACAGTTTAAATGGTTAGTGATCGAATTACGCGACATTGTTAAAATCAATGAATTACATGACATTAATTCTCAGTTTCGTGGTTTATTCCCTCCCCACATGGTAACGTGATGCTTCTCCCAGAAGCCCCAATGTAAATATGAAAAACCTATTTATGTGGGTCATGAGCAGCAGGAGGAGGAGCTAAAGCCAGAACCAGTAAGAAGCGTTTGTTGTGTGGTATCTGCAGCACAGAGCAGGTATAGATGTGTGAGATGATAGATCTATAAACACTTCTGTTCATACTTTCAGTTGAAGAGTGACAACGCTTGACAAACTTTGTGGATGTGTGTGTGTGTGCGTTGGTGTATGTGTGTGTCCGCCCTTGTGTGTGTGTGTGTGTGTGTGTGAAAAGGTGTATTTAATTGCAGGTGTTTTTAACGTGATGTTTTACTTCCTGCTATCATAGATTTATCTTTTATTTAGTAACATCACATACTTCTCTTATTCTACATTTCACTGTTCAATTAAAATGTGATGAATAAACATATTATTTAGATATGAAACAATAATTCTGATAACTGATTTATTAATTATTTGTTTTTTCTACAGTTGCCATTTTAATGCAGTTGTTGATCACATTGATTATTGATCAATATTATTGCTTCTGCCTGTTGAAATGTTTATTGTCCAAATATTTGTACGCTTTAAACTAAAGACAGAAAATGTCTCACATTGATTCCAGAGCTCATTGGTTTGTTTTCTGTTTGATTTGCTTCCTTTGATTCATCCTGAGGAGATACTTTGATGTTCATCAGCTGCTCGTCTCTCACAGTGTGAACATCTCACTAGTATTTAAAACAATAACTGGTTACACAGAGGATGTTTTCAGATAAATATCAAATACATACAATATTTTTAAAGACGATGTTTTGACCTTGTAGATTATTTTTGTGCTTAAATTAAACTGTTCTAGAAAAACCTTCTGTAACAGACTAGTCACTAGTAAATAAAGAAACATCAGTGTAGTCGAATAATAGTCAGTTAGCAACGTCGCTAAGCTATCTGCTTATCAATGTACACACACACACACACACACACACACACAACACACACACACACACACACACACACACACACACACACACACACACACACACACACACACACACACACACACACACACACACACACACACACACACACACACACACACACACACACACACACACACACACACACGTTTATTTCAGCTGCATCTCTTCTTTTACTCCACGCATCAGCTTTTTGACTGTCAGTGTGTGTGTTTTGTGTTCGACGGTCAACAGTATCAGCAGCAGCGTCATGCTGCAGGAATGTCATGGCTCCCTTGTTGGAGTGGGAGAAAGGTCACACACACACACAATTTAACACAACCTCCCTCACACACACTGTTACTGTAGATGCACACACATACACACTGTATGGCCTTGTGTGTGTGTGTGTGTGTTAGTGTCTCACCCTCTGCACCAATAGACACCAGTTTGACCCCTTTGCTGGCGATGAAGTCCAGGGCTTTGTTCACGTTGTTGATCTTGTGGACTCTCATCTTTCCTCGCTCAGGCTTAGGTAACCGTTCTCCTGCACACACACACACGCACACACACACACACACACACACACAAATCAGCATGTTTCCACACACTCAGCAGAAAAGTGCCATCACTCAAACATGACCTCACAGTAAAAAAAAAAAAGGAAGTTCAAACATCAAACAATCTAAACAATCTAAGTTTAGCGCAGCAGCCTGAATTACACACCAGGCCACACACCAACACTGAGAACAAATAGATATAAAACAACAAAAATACAGAAAATAAATAGGAATACACACAAAATGCTAGATAAATACACACACAATGGTAGAAAAACCCACACAAAATGACAATATAATGCATAAAATCACTCCAAAAGCACACAATACAACAAAAAAAACTAAACTGGGAACAAAAACACACAAAATGACTAATAATAAAACAAAAATACAAATAAAAATACACAAAATTACTCCAGATCCTTCTAAAAAATTGAATAGAGACAAAATGCCAGAAAAGTGCATACAATGCTAGAAAAAACTAAACGACTCTAAAAAACACACAAAATGGCAACAAAAACTCAAATTAACTCTTGGGCCGTAACACACAAAGTACAAAAAAAATACGTAAAATGACTCTAAAAAATCATGCCGAAACGAAAAACACACAAAATTACAAAAAAATGAACAAAATGACTCCAAACTCACAAATGAGAAAATAAACTTAAATGAACCCAAAACAATAAATAATGGCAACAGAAATATACAAAATAACAATAACACACAAAACTACATATAGAAATGTTCAAAATGACTCCAAAAAAATACATTTAAAAAAACACACAAACTGGCATGAGTAAAGTATAAAAAACTGTATAAAACATTAAAAAACGGAGGTGAAGCAGGCGTGTCAGAGGAATAAAAGTGTTAGATCATGTGACATTGTTTGATGTGGAGCCAGATGTGTTGCTAGGTTACCTGAGATGACCTCTAGCAGCAGCATGAGCTTCAGTCCATCTCTGAAGTCCTCCTCTATGTTCTCAATCTGAGTACCAGCCTTCCTCAGGTGGGAGTTACACCACGCTGTGAACGTCTGCAGAGAAACGGACTGACGTTAGCGTCTGTATTACTGTATTCATTTATCAACAACAACAAAAAAACAAACAGTGTCAAATGTCCGTTAGGAAAAGTCCGTACGCGATGAAAAAAGCTTAAAACCAGTTCTTCCTAAAGGCTGGAGAACCTCTAATCTCCCCAGCATCTCCAACAAAGAGTGTGTTTAACTCACTCACACGTGCTGTCCCTTAGATACACGGATTGTGCAGCTGATGTTAATATATGTATCTGTGTATTTTTGTCATATTAAGCTTCATATGTATTTCAGGGCATTTTATTTTGAAAAATACCTGCAGTTATGTTTGGAGCATAAGCAGCACAGTGGATAAAAACATTTGTTGTGAGGATTTAACAATCAGAATAGAGTCACAGATTAGAACGTGCACAGACATGACCTTAAAGCTATTCACTCAGAACAGGAAGTCAAAGAGTCAAACGTGGCTTTTAATTGGCAGTGGCGTCTTAGACGTTTGGTTGTGTTCTCACTAACATTATGACGGCTGCACAAAGCCCCCATTGAGCCAAAGGAATAATGGAGCCTTCAGCCCACCCCACATACCCACCACAGACAGGAGGGGAGGGGGGCGGGGCTAAGAGAGAGACTATAAACAAACACACGCACAAAGACGGTGTGTGGGAGGAGGCGGGGCCGAGTGAAAACAATGCAACAGGAAACTACCAGGCACAGAGACAGGAAGTCACCGCTTAGCTCAGAGCTGAGGTTTAAAATGGTCACACACACATTCTGCACATTTACACACACACACACACACATTCTGCACATTTACACACACACACACACATTCTGCACATTTACACACACACACACACACACACATTCACACACACACACACACATTCTGCACATTCACACACACACACACACATTCTGCACATTCACACACACACACACACATTCTGCACATTTACACACACACACACACACACACACACACACACACACACACACACACACACACACACACACACACACACACACACACACACACACACACACACACACACACACACACACACACACACACACACACACACACACACACACACCCCACACACACACACACACACACACACATTCTGCACATTTACACAGACACACACATTCTGCACATTTACACACACACACACATTCTGCACATTTACACAGACACACACATTCTGCACATTTACACACACACATTCTGCACATTTACACACACACACACACACATTCTGCACATTTACACACATACATTCTGCACGTTTACACACATTTACACACACACACATTCTGCACATTTACACACATACATTCTGCACGTTTACACACATTTACACACACACACATTCTGCACATTTACACACATACATTCTGCACATTTACACACATTTACACACACACACATTCCGCACGTTTACACACATTTACACACACGCACGCACATTCTGCACATTTACACACCCGCACGCACACACACACACACATTCTGCACATTTACACACACACACACACACATTCTGCACATTCACACACCAACATTCTTCATTTTTATTTCAAAAACACACTCATTTTCAATTGCATTCCCGCTTTAGTTTCTGCTTCGTTTCATAATCAAAACGTAATTACAGGCGATTAAACTTCATAACGCGTCTAAACTCACTACATATTGACAATTTCATGGACATAATATTTTCATTTAAATGTGCACCTGCACTACTGCACTATTATCTTATTATTATTATTATTATTACTGTTATTATCTTGTTATTTTATTTAGTTTGCACATATTAGTCTAACTACTCTTATATTTTATGTTATACTTCTTTTTTATTTATTTTTCTTTATTCTAGTTGATTGTTATTATTTAATGTTTACACTATCAGAGAGAGCACAGGTCACCAAGACAAATTCCTCGTGTGTATTCAATACATTACTTGGTCAATAAAGTAGATTCTGATTCTGATATTTTACATACAACAGTCCAGCCGTGCTAAAGCTACACATTAGCCCACCTGTTTACTGTTAAAAATGAGGTGTAAATGTGTGATATTGTCTATGAACATGTATCATATAAACATGTTTCCATTTCAGAAGGTGAAGTCCCTCAAATTGCATTAAATTAAAAAAGATTTTGTGTGAGAATTAACATTTCTGTCATTTTAACGACATGTCACCAAGACAAACTGTGTGTAAACATGCACATCAAGTCATTCAGTGTAAAACTGCAATTTAATGCTTTAAAATTTAAAAAATAAATAAATAAGGTTGGCATTTTTGTTTCAGGAAGTGTGTTTTTGTCACTTTCATGATCACGAAAAATTGGAGGCTCTAATTTTATTAATGTCATAGCTCTCTGATTTTATGATAAAATATCAATAAAATCTTTTCTGTTTAGAGTTTCTGTCATCTGTAATATTTCATGACCCTCTGGGATCGTTTAAAGTTTTTCTGATTTACTGTAAAGAAAATATGTGTGATATTATTGTCCATAAACGTTGTGGGTGATATTTCCATTTCGGTAAATTCTAAAATGAGAATTTGCGCATGAATCACATGTTTACAAAGAGAAATTGTGAATAAATGTAATATTGGCATTTTTGTTTCAGGAAGTGCTTTCTGTCCTTTTTTTGAGATCACAGAAAAAATGACAGGCCTACTTTTAATAATATCACGGTTTTGTGTTAAAATATTAGCAATAAAAGATTTAGGAATCTTATGTTTCCATTTCTGCTTATCAGTTTCCCTTATTTGACGTAATTACGAACAAACGAAGGTTTTAGAAGTCAAAACATTACTCTCAAATCTCCAGAAAGTGAGCACAACAGAGTTTATGAGATTATATACAAGAACTATTGAGAAGTCTGTGTTTTATTATTATGTAACACTTGATGATCATTTAAATACTTGTGATGAGAAAGAGACTCTGCTGATAATTAAAATGAATTCAATGTTTGATTGAGGATTATAAACGTGTGGGTGAACACGGTGGATTCATGTGGAGGGAACCAGGAGCTGATGTGACATTTCCCCGAGTCATGATCAAACCATAAAAGGCTAATCAGGTTATGGTTGGTGTTTGTTGAACGCTGATTGTGGTGATCAGCTGCTAAATGTCACAGAGTCACAGCTGAAGACGGATCAGACGGAGGATTTCAGACCTGAGCCGAGGACACGGATAACGAGCTGGACCTGTGTGTGTGTGTGTGTGTGTGTGTGTGTGTGTGTGTAACATCCTTTCCCGGTTGTGTTTTTTTAAACATTCCTGCTACACTTTTTTTTTCGTCTCAGTGGAATGATGATGTGATTTAAAGCTGCCTCAGCACTTTTACACTCAGGCAGCTGCAGAGGCTGAAAACATGGGTGGGTTTGACTTTTAATGGGATTAGCAGACTCATGCTCATGTTGTCATTGGGTTTCACACACACACACACACGTCACATCTCAGACGCTGACGCAGCGTTTAAACCTTTGCGACAGCTTCAAACTCCCTCAAAACAACAAATCAAGCCTTTATTTAGTAAAACGTTGTGATATAATAACATTTTAACCCTTTGCTGTCATCAAACAACACATTTGCTATGTTACAGTTATTTGTGATTTTAGTGATTATAGAAAACAGATGGAACTATATTGTGGGATATACGTCAGATTTATTAATAACCTGAATGAGAGTCAAGACTCAGATTTTCTGTGATAAATGAAAATGTATGAATTCACATTTTGAAATGAAAAAAGGTTTAAAATCAGGCTCCAACACAATAAAGAAAAACATATTGTACATTTACAATAAGATGAACCAAAATTCAAATTCTTAGGTGAAAAATTATGCCAATTATTATTACCTTCAAATTAATTCTATGACTGATATTAACTTCACTAAAGTTAAATCATTGTAATTGTATAAATTAACATCAATGCTTCAAAAAATGTCAATGAAAAATATATGACAATATTTATTTAACACTGATATTCCAACAATGTACAATATAATATAAAATGTTTACCTTGACCCCACTAACATGTACATTAAATATTAATTTACAGGCCTATAACTGTGTAAATGTGATGGTTTCCAAAAACATGCACGTGTAATATTGTAATTTCATAATCTAATTAAAAAAAAACAACATTATTGATATTTTAGTTTCAGGAAGTGGGCCCGAATTTTAAAAATATCATGACTGATTTTGGGATGAAATATTATCAAAAAAAGGTCCAGGACTTAAATATTCACAAAAACACAAATCACATTTCTGCTTTATTGACCCCCTAATTTAATGTAATCAGAAGGAATACATTCCTCTCAAATCTAGAGAGATTCAGCACAACAGAGTGGTTTTAAGAGATTATGTTGCATGAGATTTGACAAGCATGTGTGGTTGTCATGACAACATCCTGTTCCAGACGTCATTTCAGTGAATAAAAGGGTTTCGGCCAAAAATCACACAAATATGCATTTTCAGTTTTTTGGCCAAAGATTTTCTAATTTACGAATTACTAATTAACTCTGAATGTCTAGAAAGTGAAACAAATGAAAAAATATGTCCCCACACTGTGCACACACACGCACACACACACACGCACACACACACGAGGATTACAACAGCATAACAGCGCGGCGTGATGAAGGACGTTTAGGACACGTTTCCATTACGCCCATCGTCATCATTATCACTTCATGTTCACACGCTTTATCAGAAACGTGAACACACACTGAATTCATTTACTCAGTGCACGTTTGTGCACGTGAAGCTGAAAAGTAGGTCAAACTCTGCTTTGGTTCATGTCCCTTTAACAGAAATAAAACACAGGCTGTATGGTTGTGTACATTTCAAAGAGATTAGAAGATAAGAAGTGATTTTATTCATTCCTCTGATGCAGCAGCGCAAAAAAGGTTTAAAATGAAAAACTAAGACAGAATAAATTAAATATTGAAAACACAACAAAGACTCTAAAAACATGTGTGTTAATGCTCAGATAATCATTCTAAATGCAGACATTAATATTGATCAAGTGACCCTCAGATCATCAGATACAATCAACAATTGATCTGTTGCTGACATCTCGGTGCAGATACTACAGCACACCTTCAGTGTTCTTAATGTTATGGCTGATCAGTGTGTGTTTGTGCTTGTGTTAGACTGAGAATGTGATGGAGAAAAAACAACAACAAGATGAGCTCACACAGCTGCTGTTTGCTCTCATTATCCTCCAAGTCCGGACGGGTGATCATTAACACACACACGCACGCACACACACGCACGCACACACGCACAGTAATGTGATGGCTAGCTTTCACCATGTCTCACACTTAAACACAAAACATGTAATTTATGAGTTCTTTTTCACACGTTATTACAGCCAACGTATGAGCTACAGCACAGGGACGCTGCGACCAAATCAGGATTAATCAGGAAGTGAGCGTCATAATAATCTCAAGCTCTTCTGACCTATAAAAACATGAATGCAGAGCTTCATCTGCAGTCATTAAAGTTTGCTGTGCTCTCTTCACTTCCTGTGTTTTTTTTTTTGTTAAATGCTGATTAAAGTAGAGGCTGATATATACAGTATATATAATCACTTTATTACAGTAACTTTATCATCATTTTAACGTTTACGAGCAGCTACACTTGTTTTTTTTCTTCATTTGCTCATATAGATAGGTTATTCCTTTAATTAATTTGCTCCCTGTACAGGTTATCAGTCCTTTGTTCATCTATTAGGAATCAGAAGACAAAATTAATTCAAAAACACAAAATGTCTAAAAACTCAAAAACACCAAGAAAACCCACACAAAAGGACAATGAAGACAATTATTGTGTAAACGCTGGGATTGGTGATTATTATAAATGCTAATGTTGATCGAATCACACGATCATATTTTTGTGGCCCCGCCCCGCTTTGAGCCATAAATACAATGGGACTAATAATTTGCATAATCATTTCTTTCATCATTGGTTTTTGGCCTTGGTTTTCTCATTTTCAGTTTTGGCCAAGAATTTTCATTTTGACGCATCCCTACTAAGGATTGTGGGAAATGTAGGATTTTACTGGAAACTATGATGTGGCGCTCGAATATGAAAGTTTTGATGAGTGCTGACAGTCCACTCAATTTAACTCATAATCACCGTCCAATATAACCTAAACAAAAACTAAATACAAACAATAGAAATATACAGTATAAAATGAATATAAACTCAAAATGCAGGAAATAGTGTTTCAGAAGGGTTATGAATTTCAAAATTCTCAGGGGGGGGGGGGGGGGGGGGGGGGGTGACCGCCCCCTGACCTCTCTACAAGACTCACACGCCAAGCGATCCCCCCTACGTTGTTTTAACGTTTTAACATTTAACGTTGTGCTGCGTGTCACAATGAAGCAGACTCTGAACAAAACAGTTCAAACATTCCTGCTTGGGTTTCAGACGCTCGCTTGGATCCACTCCTGGTCAGCGTTGCATAATCAACCAGCACGCTCGCTCCTGATTGGTGGAAGGATTCACAACCCACACTTTTACACTCACTCACTCACACACTCACACACACACTCTCTGATGGACAGATTCCTGAACTTGCAGCGTTCATGGACAGTCAGACGACAATCTGACTGTGGTTTGTGTGCGTCATGTTTTATTTTGTTATTCAGATGTCACTGAAGCGTCTTCACACAAACACACCAACATTCCTACAAACTGTAACAAAGATCGTTTCCCCCTGAGCAACATTAGCAGCAGCTGGAGCTCAGCCATTGGCTGGTGTGTGTGTGTGTGTGTGTGTGTGTGTTGGTTTATTCACGTCTGTAGATCAAGATGACGCAGCCATGACTTCGTATATTTCATCTGAACATTCAAGAAATAAAAGCAGCCAGAAAAAAAAAAAAAAAAATCACTGCAGAAAAAAAAGGCTGATTTTCTTTCCATAAAATGTGATAAAATGCCTTAAATTATTTTACACAAAAATCTAAAATTGTAAATGTTTTGAAGTCAAATAAGAGTTCAATCTAACTCAGAATTTCAGGGAAATTTCATGCAAAAAGCAACGGCACAAAAACAAAAAACCAAAACAAAAACTGACAAAAAAAAAAAAAAAAAAATTCCCAAAAAAAACACATAAATTGACAGAACAAAGAAAATATCAAAAACAACAGAAAAACACAAAAAAGAAATTATGGAAAAAAAATAAATAAATAAATAAATATTCAAAAGTGCTCCAAAAACATACAAAACGGAGGATTTTCACTGTAACAGCCAATAGTATTGATAATAATCTTTTTTTTTTTTTTATTGCAACTGGAGTGTGTTCAAAAATACATTTCACTGTGCATAATTGTACTGTATATAAATGTGTGTGTGCATTAACATTATGATGGAAATTATTATTGAATACTTAGAAATTTACAAAAGAAATGAGAAAATATAGCAAAATACAGCAGAAAATAAATCTAAATAATAGCTTTAGAGTAATTAAGGTTTTTCAACACTTTAAATCACAGAATAAATAACAAAAACTTAGTGTCTTTCAGTTAAAGTGAATATTATATTTTTAATGAGTCAGCAAACTGCTACTTCACCCATTCATATGCAGACAGTAATCCCATTACTCTGCAGATGAACCCATTTCCCCCTCCACCTCTTAGCGCTCACTGATAATAAAGCGTACTAACGACTTCTCTAATGACTCTAATCCAACAACGATCCTCGAGGCTGAGCACAAAAGCACCTGCAGATCACAAGCATAATCCCTTCAAGTATGCGGCGCTAAAAAGGCCACAGCGAGGGAGTCACTAGTAAAGGCTGACCACACAGACCCGCTGCCAAACATGAAGTGGGAGGAGTCAGACTCAGCTTTAAAACGCCACCAAACGCATTCGAGCATCAGAAACTGAATTTTCTTTATCCAGTTTGTGAGTTTATTTATTTCTACATCCGTTTACCATCTTTACCGGGTTTAAACTTCCTGAAATAAACCCAAACATGCTAAATAGAGTTCATAGAATCAACTTCTGTTAATTATTTGACATTTTATGATTTATTATTCTTACAAAAATGAGATGCTTACGCTAAAAATCACAAGATTAGCCACGCTGCTAACCCCTCAGATACTGTTTAACAGGACAAATCATGGAAATGTGATGTAGATATTTCTATTCATTTTACACAAAACCCTGTGAATACGTAGTGTTAGATTATAAGCACAATTGGACAAATTCCATTTGCTACACATTCAGCTACTCGTTTTCCAGGGGAAAATTGCATGTTTATGTGCTATTGTAACAAAACACGAGGTATTTCCATATCATACCAGGGCATGATTTTAAATAAAAAGAAAGTTCAGATTAATTATTTCATTTCAAAAAGTGAATTTTATGTTTTCTGCGATGACAGAAAATAACAGAAAAAAAAGAGACGCTACTTTTGTTATTCGTCCAACAACAGTGCCTGACCTCACAGTGGCTCTACAGAAGGAATGAGCACATGTTCCCATGGTAACACTAAGACATCTCTTAAAGTGTGTCCTCACCGAACACGATTACATTTATAATCTATGTAAATGACAACGACCTCCCTTCAACCGACGCCACTTACTCAGATCCAGCGACTCAATCGCGCGACCTGACCTGACTTTTCATCGGCAAAAAAGTTTGTCCCCACGTCACTGGAGAAAGAAAAGGCGATGAAGCGAGAAAAAAATATATTACTATAATAAAACAACTCATCATGGGCAATTCAAGCAACGAGAGTCGCTGAAGTCGCATTTGATGTGAACACAACGTTAAAAAGATGTTGAGTTGTTGTTAGAACGACTCCTGTCTTTACACTTTGTCCCAATACTTCTTTAGAGCTGTAACTAAATTATTTTCTTAATCGATTAATCAGCCAATAAATGAATTGATTAATCAGGTTAAAAAAACAAACTGCATCTATTAAGCACATTTAAACCGTGCTTAAGCTTATTAAAATAAAAGTGTCTCTCACACACAAATCAAACGACTTTGCGCCACGGGCAGAAAATAAATTGCACAGTGCAACGAATCGATAATTAATTGTTGCCAACACTTTTAATCGTTGATTTTTATTGATTGGTTGTTCTCAGAGTTCTCTCCAGAGCTGTTGAGCGTAGGGCCCCCCGACGTTGTCTTTGCTCCCCTACGGAGCGATGGCGCCCCCATGCTCAGTTTTCAGCAACATAGGGGGATTTTCTCTTGTTTTTAAATCGGTACCGTTGTAATAATTGTTTCATACTTGGACACAAAGGGACTTCCACGTATGCACGAGTTGTTTTCACTCTTTAAAATCTGAATAAGCCAGAAACACATACATCAGCTACACCATCTATTCAAAACAGGCGGATGTTCCCGCCTTCACCTGAGGACCCCTGTAGTCATTTAGCTGCCCCCGATGATGCCTGTGTGCACAGTCCAATATAAATAGTGTGCTTCAACCAGACGTAGCGCACATGAAGCTGCTCGTCATGTCTATAACTCACAACGGATCTTTCTACATGCACGCACACAGATGTGAACACCATCGAGTTGAAAAGTGTTCAGGCTTAAAGAGACATCGGTTTCATTCCTTTCTCTCGGGCCTGGTCTTCTTTTATCAGCCCGATTAAAGCTCGACTCAGAGTGTGTGTGTGTGTGTGTGTGTGTGTGTGTGTGTGTGTGTGTGTGTGTGTGTGTGCGCGCGCACTCATGCGTCCTCCGCGCATGTGCGTCATACACATGTGTGTGCTCGCATGTCCTCTGCCCGCGTGTGTTCCAATATTACTGACTGACTGCAGGTCCCACATAATACCTCAATTACATTTGGAAAGCAAGTCTTAGAATCAGTCCTTTGAAAATGTTAATATGTTATATATATACTACAAATAACTTTTAGCTTTTAAGTAAGTAAGTAACACTCTTGCACCACACGGTTCCTGTTGAGAACCCTGTATATTGTGTATTTATTTTAAAGGTCGACCCATACATTGGGCCCATATATGGACTTGTTTCAAGGTTTTTTATAATTAATTAAGTGCTTTAGAGTAGCCATTACAGGAAAACATTTATTTGGATGTATGAATATACAACAAACAAAAAAAAGTAATAATAACAATAGCATGCCATGTGCATGGGAGAGGTAGAAGTCAATAGGCTTATAAATAAAAAGCTAATATTTACTAGCATGTGGTAGTGTGCTTTATTCTGTGGTGATCTCTTTGTCTTGAAACCACTTTTCATGTTAATGTTTGATTGTGTATTTTAAAATATTTAGTGAACTTAAATACTAGATACTTTAAGTTGAGAAAGAATCCTGAAATAGTTTAAACCACTACTTGCACATTGTATATTGTTGTCGTGTTTACAGTTACTTACTCGTCCTGTACTTTTTGTTTGACTTGGTTGTGTACGGGTATATTTAAAGTTCAATAAATGTTAAGAGTTCTGTTGGTGTATCTAAGTTTTAATATATACATTTATATCATATAAGTGTTTCAATTTTCTTTCATAATTAATATGCTTTAAAAAAAAGTACATCAGCCTCAAATATCGGCTGAATTTTTATTTATTTATTTATTTTTAAATCGGTATCTGCATCGGCCTTTGAAAATCCCATATTGATCAACCTCTAATCTACTTCCTCTTTCATTCACACCTCGAAACTTCTCGACTCAACTGCCCCCATTACAAATGGTTATAAATGTTTTTAAAGCCGCTCAAACTGACACCACAGCTCCTGACTCACACCTATCCAGATGACCACACAGCTCCATCATAGACGCCATATCAGCTTTATCTCACACAGATTTACTACCCAACATTAATGATACATCCATAATAAAACACTGTAAAGATGGACAAGAAACCCTGAAATAGAGGAAGTAGATAACAACTCAAGCTCTATCCCACGCCCCTTACCTACCTTTGTTTTTTATTTCTTTTGGCTTTTGTTGTGAAATTATGCTTATGCCAAGTTTCTAGACTCTCTTTATATGACAATATACTGAATCGTTGATGAAAAAACAGACATGTACTCTGTGTATGGGTAATCAACCGTAATGACTGTCTCTGATGACCTCACTGGGTTGTATTTTCAGTCCTTTGTTGTGTACTCTGTACACCCATGATTGTGTTGCATCTAATCTTAATTTAATAATCAAGTATGTAGATGACAACTATTGTTGGTTTGATTTCCTCCAATGATGCAAAATATAGCGTCCTGGAGTGAGCAAAACAATTTGTTTCTTTGATTTTAGAAAAAATAAACCAGTACCTGTTTTTGTAAATAATGCTGAGGTCGAAATTGTTGAAAATTGTTAATTTCTTGATCTAAGCTGGAGTTCAAATATAATATATATCTGTTGTGAAAAAGTCTGACCAGCATCTTTTCTTTCTGCGTAAATTGAAATAATTTACTTTCAATAATCACATTCTTTTACATTTTTCCTGCTGGGGTATAGAAAGTCTTCTTACTTCTGCAATCACGGTGTGGTTTGAAAACGCTACAGCGAAAGAAAAGAAAGCTTTAAATCACGTTGTCCACTCTGCCAGTAGGACCATCGCTGTAGAACTTTCTGTCCTTGAGGACATTTACAAACAAAGACTTGTGTCTCTAACAGTAACCATCACTAAGGACCCACTGCATCCTGCCAGGGACTTGTTTGAACTTCATTCTATCGCGCCATCAAACGTGGTAAATGTCGCCACAGCAAAAGCTTTTTCCCACAAGCTGTGGTGTCTTTGAACGGTGCACTCTGATCATTTTTTACCTTTTGATTGTTTCACAAATGTAATTTTTAAACTTTATTGTAACCTTTTTTTTTTAAAAAAAAAAACTTATTTAACTATGTAGCTTGTTTGTTTTTAAGACCATCTTCTATGTTTTATGAATGAAGGTGTGACAGTACACTTTGAGCTACTTTTTTTTCCAATGTGGTTTTATAAATAAACTGAATCTGAATTTTTAAGAAAGACTCAAATCCTTGATCACACTCCAAAGGAAATGTGTAAGAACTGAAAAAGATCAAATATTGGGTTATATGCACAAAAGGAAATATGTGAATACGATGGTTTTCATTCCGTATGGAAAGTCACGCTGTGGCTCACTGAAACACTACTGTGAGGTTTAAAAACAAACACTTTTGTTCAGTGAGGAGATGAAAGCATGTGAGAACAGGGAGACAAAGCAAAGCGGTGCACAGAGTTCACAGCAACAATCCTGCTTCCCTCAGATTGTGTCCGTTTCCCTCGTATCGCACCAATCACTCCCTCTCCACCTCCTTCCAACCAACCACAAGCCAAGCCCCGCCTTCAGAGGCGAGAGGCAGGAAGCGACGGGGGCGGAGGATGTCCATGTTCACCCTCCAGGAATGCAGAGGACGCGTCCAACTCCACAAGATGTAAAACATTAAACCGCCTCCGAGCAAGGCAGCGACGGCTGCTGGGAGAGAGACGCAGCAGGAAGTCTGAGTCACGGGAAAAGAAATCTGCGCTCTCAGGACGTCCCACTTCCCCCGTCACGTCCTCTTCACTGTCTGATCCCGTTTCACACCACAGGATTTTATTTTTATCTTTTTACATGCACGAATAATTCTTTAAAGCAAGTATTTATAAATAGTCTGATCACTGATCAGTCACATGCTGCAGATGGATTGTGTCCATCAAACATACACGTGTGGCCGAAACTGAAGCAAATATAAACACTTGGCTGAATACCGAATATCAAATGTGGTTGTTCAGTTTTTCACTATTTTTTTTTTTTTTAATAGTACATAAATAGCCTAGAATACATTTTTAGACATGTTTTTTAAAGAAAGTAAAAGTTTATTGAATATTATGACATTTTTTAAATATTACAGTAGCCTTTGCTTTTCAAAAAAAGCACAACAAAGTTTTTCATTTATATTACATTCCAAAAAAAGAGCATTAAAGGGGAGGTAAAAAAATCACTTTATAATGATTTTGCTACAGTGATATACATTTCGTGACCCCGTTTTGATATCACAAATTGCTGGCGACCCCAGAACATTTTTTTTTTAGTTCTAATATAATATAATATAATATAATATAATACTGTATAATATAATACAATATAATATAATATAATAAAATGATATGTTTGTGATGTATTGTTACGAGTAGCTCTATAGTGACGAGTTACGCCAGCTCTGATATATTTATAATGTATTTTTTTACTAGATCTATATTTGAGGAGGTAAAAGTATATTATACAGTTGTTTAAGCATGTGTGTGGTGTTTTAATTTGAAAGGAAATAATCAATTTTTGTAAAGTACAAAAATATCATTTTAATTTTCATTATTATTTAATTAAATATTTAATGATTTAATTTGTACATTTTTTTTAATACATTTATATTTGAGGATGTAAAAGTATATAATACAGTTGTTTAAGAATGCGTGTGGTGTTTTAATTTAAAAAAGAATAATAATTGTTTAAAAAATACAAAAACATATTAGACCTTTCAGATGACCCCCTAAAAACACTGTTAGTACATTAGCTGCTAACAAATTTATAATCTGAGTTATTACTTGGAGCCATGAAGGCACAATCAAAGTGACCCCACGTTTTGTTGAGTTCTTTTGCTGTTCTTCTTATTTTCCTCACAGTGACATACAGTTACATTAGGACATATGCTCAAAATACAAATTTTAAGAGTCCAGTTGAAAAATTGCTAAACTGTTACATTTTGCTACATTAAGAAGAGCTTCAAAATGTAAAAAGAAGAAATGGGAGTGAGACAAAAAAAAGAAAAAAATGAATTTAATGTAAGAGTTAAAGTCTGCAGCCTTTAACCCATTTTTAAAAGAGATTTATGTAATTAAAGCTCTTTCATAATAAAGTGAAACATGTAATCAATGATTGTATGGATTTGGTATGTTTTTTATAGATTGTGAAATGATATGATGGTGTAATAGGGACTCATCACTGTTTAACTAAACATTCGTCACATATTTGCTCAACCTGAGCTCTGACACTTCACCAGGAACAAATGCTCTACATATTTCATCACTGCTTTACCTGCACAGATAAATACCTGACAGCACATCTGACCACTCCCTACTAGGGGTGAGTATTGGCAAGGATGTTGCAATACGATACGTATCACAATACGCAGGTCACAATACGATATATCATGATATTCTACCCAGTTAATATCAAAATTAAACGTAGAGATGAAAAATCAAGTTGCTGTATATGTTCATCAGAGGATAAATTGAGTCAAAACTATTTGCTACAAAACATCCTATTTATTATTTATTATTAGTGTTTTTGCACATTTTCACTGAAAAAAATAAAGTACAACGACTTTCTTTTCACTGAAACTACTGTGTAGAAGTCTCAAAGTAACCATGACAACATAATGATGGCATTGTAACAACTGTAAGTGAGAACATTAAGGATAAATCATCCTGAGTTACTGATAATACACAAAAAAAAAGAAATAAATAATTATCCTATTGTCAGTTTAAACACTGATCTGAACAGATTATATGAAAATAAAATATCTGTACACACATAAATATTGCAGACATTACACACACAAGTCATGAAATGAAAGCATTGTAACCACCACTGAAATATTGCACAAATACACAAAAATATTGATTAAATATCCCCAAAAAATATAAGTAAATGAATAAAAAAAGTGATTTTTTTAATTAAAAAAATTGATTTAAAATCAGCACCAAAAAAAAAAATCGTGATATAATGTGAAATAGTTTTTTTTCCCACCCCTACTCCCTACACAGAGTGCACCTCTCATCATCTCAGACACACCAACTCTGTGTAATAAAGGAAACGGTGATATAAAGGTAGTGTGCCTCGTTCACTGACAACGTTTTACAACCAACGGTGGAGAAACAAACCCGCCCACGAGCAGAATGACTCAACAAATCCGTTATTTCACAACAACCAAAGTGCAGATGTATGGACACGCACGCTCAACTTCAACAGCTGCTTCAGCTGATGAGCATGAGAAACTATTCAGATCAGACACGGCCTCTGGGTCGACTTAAAAACTGAGCACAAGTGAAATAAAAAGGGTTTGAAACCTTCAGTCTGAAGCTCTACCAGGACAGAGGAGATATCAAATCCTCAGGTCACCTCCAAACTGTTCCCTGAGGACAGGAATTTGACTCCATTCCTCGTCTAAAAGTCCTCAGAGCTCACTGTGGCCTACGTGTATCAATGACCTCGTCACAGAACAACCAGAACATTCAAAACACGCCCCTAACTGTAGATAATGTATCAGTTTATACTCTGATACGCCTCTGCACTCATATTCATTTTGTCTTACCTTTAGTCTCATTTTAGTCATTTTCATCCCACATAATTTTAGTCCATTATTAATTGCTCATCTAGATCAAGAAAACATGTGTCAAACTCAAGGCCCGGGGGCCAAATCTGGCCCTTTAGATCAGTGGTTCTCAACCTTTTCAGGTCGTGACCTTCAAAATAAAGGTCCCAGAGAGCGGGGACCCCCACTGTAGCTGAAGGTGGTTGAACACAGACATGAACATTGAAGAACAGTCATGTGGAGACAGGACCATCTATAAGGGGGAATAAAGGGGAGAGATTTTTGGGGTCCATCCATAAAGTCAGTAAAATGATGGTCTATTGTTCTATGAATCTGTGATAACCACATTTATTTATTCATCTGAATAATATCCACTGTTATCCAGGAACGTTTATTATTATTATTATTATTATAGTCATCTTAAAGATGTAAATCCTTTTTTAATCACTAATAAAATGGTTCAAAGTGACCAAAAATGGTGGAAAAGGAGGTGAAATGGGATTTTAAAAACCACAGAAATTGGTTAAAAGTTACAAATTAGAGACAGAAGTTGTAAAAATGGACAGTGTCAATATTGGCTTAAAAGTGGCAGAAAGGTTGGAAGGGGGGGAAAATATAAATGAAGAAGTGGGAATGTGCCCCTAATGAAGAGTTTGTGCATATTTCGAACGCAGCTAAACAGTAATGAATTTCAATTTTCTGAGATCATAAAAAACAGACAGAAAATATGGAATTCACTTCCTAAAACAGAAATAGCAACATTGGCACTATTATCATTTTAAATTACAATTATTTTAAAGAAAATTAAGTGTAAATGTCAATCTGACACTGAATATGACCTCACATGGCACAGACTATACCCTCACCCACTCACTGTAAAACGGGTGGTTTAATGTTAGCTTTAGCATGTCGCAAACAGCTGGATCTCATGCAATATTATGCATGATCTCATGCTCGTTTCTGTGAATTTATTTTGTGTATAAATATGAAATTAATGACAATAATTATCTCCATTAATCATATTAAGCATATTTGGCATGATTTCAGGAAGTCTTTAACGACATTTTTTTTTTAGCTCATTATGTCTTTATTTCCATTGACATCCATAGCACTAAACACATTTTCAATGACCCACCACACTTTAAACTGGTAACATCAGTAAACTGGGCTAACGGACACGTATAAACGTCTCTATCCAAACACCTGGGAAGTCTTTTCCATCATTTCTTTTCTTCCAGCAGAATCCAGAGCGGCGTTCCCTTTGCTTCACCCACAGTGACATCCTGTTACAACACAGCCGTCCAATCACTGAGCTCATTATTACACACACTCCCTCCTTCGTACGTGCGTAAAGATGAAGTCTGGCAGCCCTTAAGGCAGCTGGCAGGGCAAAGTGCCGCTCGTCTGCGTCGACCTAATAAAAGCTCTGCCTGAATCTTTCCAGAGCTCCACGACACTTCTGTTGTTGATCGGATCGGGCAGAAGGAAACGCAGTCGCCCCGCAAAAATGTTGCTTTGTCAGAAAGTTGGCAGGGGTTTCTGTGCCAGTGGTGGAGCCATTACTGGGAGACGCTCAGTGGTTTGGTTTGACAAAAAACAGCGACCAGGAGAAAAAAGGCTCTTCTAAGTGGAAGCACTTCACTCACTCCATGTTTTATACAGAGGACTTTGTAGCTGAGGAAGTAAATCTAATCCAACATTAACAGAGTTGAAGCCAAAGAGCGCTTATTCACTCTTCCATCAGGTCATGAGGGCATGTTAACGATTAGCCACCTCCACCTGTTTTTAGCCAAAAACATCAACATGTTGCTTCTTGAAATCCACCAACATTTTAAAGAGCATGTGAAGCCAGTTCTCACTGGACTTTTAAGACTCGACTGTCCACATTGTCACGTGATCTCAAGCCTCTGCTTAAGGCAGTAATTCCCAAACTGGGGGGCGCAACCTCTAGGTGGGGCGTGACGTCATGAAAGCATGGGGGGCTGAACCTTGAGCATGAAAAACAGAATTGTTTTTTCTTTGCACTTTATTAACAAAGAGATTTATTACTGTTCTTAAATTATTAGTTATCAATAGTTATTTTTATGAGATTTTCCGGAGCTCTAGTTAATTGATTAACCAAGTGTTTATGATTATGACTACTTCGTACGATTTTGGGAGTTTAACAGCTAGTAAAGTCATCTAAATAATGAAGCAGAAAGGAAAAAGAAATGTGTAAACTATGAAAAGTAATTGTGGCAATTCCAAAGTCAGTTTTGATCAATGACTGTCTTTTCATTTGTTTTCCTAAGACCTGCAAGATGAGATGACCCTAGTTCCTAATGTGTCACAATGGAGATGGAGACATTAGAAAACACTTGAAATGTTTGATTTCCACATCGTTGATTGTTCACAAGATAAAGTAGACAATCAATTTGCGGTGACTCGAGTGTCTTCTGACAGTAATGACAAAAGATAAACAGGGAATAATAAGGTGTCCATTTTTTTTTAACGTAGAGTTTTTTTCCGCTGGTGTTTTGTCATGATTTCAAACTCCTTGCATGCATCAACAGACCTTGGATCAAGCTGTCCAAAGGATTGACAGATATAAAACTGTAGTTTCAGGGCTAATCTCTCCGAGTATATTTGTAAAAGCAGCATTAATTAAAAGACACGACAAAGTGAGGAAGTGTCTGATCAAATTAGAGGAAGTATTTGAACAAGAAGGAGAAGTACTCAATGTGAGGTCTGAACTTTTCCTCCATGAACTTCCTTATTTCAAGGTAAATATCTTCGATGGGATGAGCCTGTGTGAGAGTTCATTCAGCTAAAGACAAAATTACACGTCAAAACACGCCTGACAGGTGAAACAGCACAACAGTGTGAGTGAGACGTCACAACATCCAACTGATGCAACAGCAGAGCTGCATCTGTCTCACAAAAGTCAGACAAACCCAGATTTGTGCATGCTAGCAGCGACATGCATGAGCAGTATTAGACAAGCTGCCAACTTTATCTGAAAACACACTTTTACTACACACACCAAACATTACTAAAGAAGAAGAAAAACGACATGCAATAAAAAAAAGAGATCAGTGAGAGAAACGGGGGTTGCATCGCTACATCTGTGTCTTTCCTAATGTGTGTGTGTGTGCGAGTGTGTGTGCGAGTGTGTGTGTGTGTGTGTGTGTGTGTGAAAATGTGGTTGGACAGGAGTTTCAGGCCCAGCAGCAAACAGCATTGTCACAGTGAGAGCCTCTTCCTGCCCCTCCTCCTCCTCCACCCGCCTTGCGCGCTTTTACCTAATAAGGCAACACACTTGACTGCCCGACATGGCGACAAGAGTGATGTAAGAGGGCAGCAAGGTGCACCCCCCACCGGCACACAAACACACCAAGCACGGATGTGTGAGGAGAATTTTTAAACCGAGCTTCCAGGCTGACGACGGCACCTGAATGCATCATGACCTACGGTGGACGTGTGGAGCTGCAGAAGAACATTAGAGAAAAATTAAGCCTACCCTATTTTCTAGCAGCGACCCAGTCTTCAGGTCAAAGTGAGACAAGTCGGTAGAGTAGACGAGGCGAGCGTTCATGGTTGTCCTCGCGCGGCCTCGACGCTGCGACTAAGGACCGTTTGACTTGTGAACGTCAAGACTCCAGCTAGTTTCCAGCTGGTGCAGATGAGCTCTGGATATTAAAATGATGGAAAAGTCTCCCTAAAGGCAACTCAAACAAAAGCTACAAAAAAGGTGTTTACATTTGTGTGTCTCAGTTCACCTCAGGTACCGCCAAACCCAAGGGAAACAAAACGTTGTCCAGAAACCAAACCAACAACCAGCACCAAAAAGAAACATATCCCCCTCTAGTTACTATTACACAAACTAAACTAAGGCTACTTTCACATTGGTTTAGTCCAAATTAAGAATGATTTATCATCAAAAACATTCTCACCGGTAAGAATATGTCATCCCACAATAGAAACGATAAATGCCCATGTCGGAAATTAGCGAGGGCCCACGAACCATTTGATCCTCAATTTAGCCAAGAATGCCCCTAAAAATGTTTTCCACGGGACAAAACTGCCCTGTTTGTTGTCAACAACTTATTCTCTGGAGCGGAACGCTGTTCACGGCAGCTCCGCCGCAGAGCCTTCGTGGTATCCACAGCTCCTGCTGCCCTCACACACACACACACATACACACATCTGTGTGTGAGTAGCAAAATGATGACTGAAAAATATTCCTTTATTTGTTTTTATTTTATTTTTCATTGTCAAAAGAATCCCTTGATAAACTTTTCAAAACAATGCAATTTAACTTAAAATAAATCTTAAATGAACTAAATAAAGGAATAATACAAATGAAGAAGAAGCCTATTAATTTAAATTCTGGTTCTATAGTAAACGATGCAAAACTGCATAATAGTTCTTTTTCTTTTTAAAAGTGCAACTGAAAATGTATTTTGACAATTGGACTTTAAAAAAAAAAAAAAAACTGTCATTTCACTGTATTTAGGTCAGATATTAGTTTGGACCAGCAGAGGGCACTGGTAACCCAGTGGTCGGTTGGCTTGCAGATATCTTGCAGTGAAGAAGAGATGCTATGCTAGCAGACAGAGCTAATAGAAAAACGTGACTTTGACAGATATTCACGTAATATTACAGATATTTTTTTGGTGCTAAAGGGGTAAGGAATCATTTATGAACATGTTTAAGAGTAGAAGGCAGCCAGAAAGAAAGTAGTAGCAGATCCTGCCCGCCGCCAACACTTCTGGATTAAAAAAAGTACTGCGATTCAATTTTCACAGTATCGATGTGAATCGTGATACCTATGAATCGATTTTTAACTGCCTTACGATTAATCGTTACATACCTAGTTATTACACATAAATATACTGAATGATTAAATCATCAGCTTGATCTGGTTTTATTATGGGAAATCAGAGTTATTTATTAACTATAACTTTATGTAACTCATAAGATAAATGAAACAAGATTCAGCAGCAGTAAAAACACTGATGGAATTATTGTTGCTTTTCATGTGCTTTTTTTTTAGAAAATTAATTATTTTTAAGTGAGGAATTAAATAAATTACATAGAATAACACTAACAGAGTGATCCACATGCACAAATATATTCCATAAAATATCAGCTCATGAGCTCTATGAGTCAGCAGTTATTGTAGCCTTTTATAATGTGTCTAATGTTGATGTATTCACATGTATTTGTGTTTGTAATAAACCTGTTTACACTTCAAGTTATGAATTGTTTTCTTTATTTATAGTTTGTTTATCGTGATGAATACCAGAAATTATAGGGAAAATTATTTTAGTCTATATCGCCCATCCCTAGACTGAATGGGGAGAGAACAGCTGATAATTTGATCTACTTAGTTTGGCTCAGTTTGCGTTCAGAGAATAACTTCTGATCTGCTCCAAAGAGCCTCTGGTGCAGTTCCATGAGCTAACCAGTTATTGTAACTAGTTACTGTAACCAGTTCCATGAGCAAACTAGTTACTGTAACTAGTTACTCTTCTTTCTCCATTTGTTCTTTAGCAACATTCACCAATGAAGCAGCAACAAGTTGTGTTTTCAGTGGTTTTAATGCTCTGTTTTGCACCGTCGCGATTTCTTCCTGATCACCCACAAAACCATGCACTCGACGTCATTCCCGATGGTTCTTGTTTTTGGTCCGGACGTGCTTGTGTTCACAGCGCTCCTAATCGCTCTCGAGTTCGAATGGAAACGCTCAGAGACCGGCAGAAACAATTGCTCTAGAATTTGCCCGTTTGATCCGCTCTAGACTTCGTTTGCATGTTCACACCAAACAAACAAGGAGAATCCTAGTATATTTAAAACGCTCTAGGGTCCTTTGTTGTGAACGCACCCTAAGGTTTGACAAGCAACATGAAGCAATACACAAAAAAGGGACAAAGTGTTTCTTTCTGCGCCAAATTGTAAAGTCTGGACCTCATCACGATGGAGTAACTGTCTAAAACAAACAAGCATTTACAAAGCGTTAAGCATCAAACAAAAGCAGGAGTTTGATCGTGTTGAGTGCATCTCCCATCAATCACAGTCTGATCTTATCATATGGTGTTATTAGAGCCGCGTTCTTAGCCTTCAGACCCTTCTCTTTAATTGGCTGACGACACTGAAATTAGAAACACAACATCTGGTCCATCTAAGTGTAAAAATGCTGAACGTTTGAAAGTTGAAGGTAATCTGAAGCAGGTAGAAGCTCAACGTTAAGTTGTTCCTTTGAAATATGCCTGAAGATCTTTGTAATTCAACTATTTTTCGTAGGTTATACTTGTGAGTCTAGTTGTTCCCAAACAATTAAGCATGAAAAATATTGTGAATTTTATGTTAGTTTCATGAGTTTTAAAGAAGAGTGTCAACATTTTTGAACCATTTTCTGAAAGGTTACATCTTTTACCTATTTTGTTAAAATGTTATGGTTTGGGAAACAGTCTTTCAAGCTCTTAAAAAGCATCTACGTAAAAGCATGTAATGAGGTTTTATTGCTCTTCTTGCTTGTTTCTAAGATACCTTATTGTGCTTAGGCCTATTGAGAGGCTTTAAATATTAATATTATATGCATACAGTTCTTCATTTATCCATCTATAATTGTCAAGTCATCCTATCACTTCCTCACAGAAACCAAATAAACAGTTAAACTTGATGTTGAAAGCCAACAAGCATTTTATGCATTTCTTTAGTAACTTTAAGTTTTAGAAGACTTTTTTAAAATTCATTTTAGTCGACAAAATCTTCAGAGTTAAAGCTAAAAATGCCAGAAAAGACCAGAAAATAAGAGGCGTTGGTCGTTTGAAACCTGTGAAAGTGTTGTTTGTGCTGAAACCCCGGGTCATACTTTTCACTTTTGACTTCCCGATGCTGAGACTCATTTAGAGCCGAGCATTGTTTGTTCTTCAGCGTTTCCGCTTGTTGACGACCCCACCACACATACCAAGTCCTCCCCCATTGGTGCAGGGTCTCTGTCACACATTCCTCTGCTCACTCTGCCCTTTATGGCTTCATGATTCACTGGTCTGACACACACACGCACACGCACACACCAAAGTAATGATGGTTAACCAGCAGCAGAGAGCCAGTGAAGGTCTGCAGGGTTAAGACGTGACTCTGAATCCACAGCAAACCAAAGCCTGAGCTTGATTTAATGGAGTGATCCTGGTGCCCTACATGAACTCATGCCCCCCCCCCGCTGAGCCCCTCCGGCTGTGACCGCTGCTCTCAGGCCACAGATCTAGATCGATGTAATCCCTTTAAAATGACTTTAATATTACAACCACACCTCCCCCGTGCTGCTAATGGGAGCTGTGGGATGTGCAGACAGTGAACCAGTGACGGTCTGATCCGTCCAGCAGACGAGTGGATTACACAGGAGAGAAAAGTTACTCTACGATCAGCTGATCCCAAGTTAACGTTAACCTACGACCAAACCTGTAACGCACAGTAATTTGAGAAACATTCTTTTTTCTTCAGAGGCGTCTGTTGATCTCTTTGATGTTTCCTTGACTTCCGGGTAATAATTCCATAGTTCTTTCTAAATAATATGTTATGCAACTGTTTTTCAGTAAATTTAAAAGTTAATTTCCTTGCTGACGCAAAAGTCAAGGAAATATCAAAGCAATCAGCAGACGCCTCTGACGAAGACTGACAGTTGACGGTTGAAACACCCTTTCACACACAAACGTCATGATGGGTAAGATTCAGACGAAGCAGGATGACATTTGGTGCAGAAACATACAACTCGTGCACGTTTGCTTCAGTGTGAGAGTGAATCATCACTCGCAGATGGGATGGAAGAGATTTACACATGATTCAACCACAAAGGTGATTAATTCCTTCCTCCTAAACATTCATTTTCACACTGGATTTAGAGCAGTTTGCTTCTGAAACAGTCTGAACACACACGTTATACAGGCCTGCGTCTGACTTTCATTCAGGAAATCTTGTGCACGGACTCGGTCACGCAGCAGCAGCCACATTACTATCACAGCTCTGCATCAGAGGCTGTTGCCAGGCAACGGGAGACTATAGCAGCTTTATTTTTTTGTGCAGTTTGAAATTCTGCCCCTGACTCCTCCTGATGAGTAAAGTGTGAATCTGAAGCCTTTCCACAGAGCGTGGACACCTGAAGGTTACGGTGTAGTAGTAATAACGAAGCATGAGCGATCGTGGAGCTGTGAGGTAGAGCAGGGCCAACAGAGGCAGATTTGTTAACGGGGGCTGAATAATCCCCTGCAGGCCAGCTATGATTGGATCAGACAGGGTGGGGAGTGCAGAGGACTTCCCTGACCCACATTTGGACCTGCAGTGGAGCCGGAGAGGTGGTGGTGACGGCACTGCAGCAGCATCAACATCTGGACTGTGACTCATGTTTCTGCAGCTCATCACTAGAAGCTTTACGCACGTCTCCTCCTCTGCTCCCATTCAGCGTACCGTACAGTCATCTTTGTTTGCAAGCGTCGCCTCCCTCCAACACAGCGTTTGACTTGCCAGCTTGCACGTGCACGTGTGCTTCTCTTTATATTGTAATCTAGGGATGGAGGAGAAAACCTCAGAAACCTCACAGCTGTAACTTCTCCTTCCTCCACAATATCCTCTATATCCAACAAAATATGACATTTACAATTATTGGGCGCCAAAGCAGTAAAAGTTGAGGTTTCACATCTCACAGTGACAGTTTTTCACATGCTCAATAAACCAAAGGGCGGTGATAGCACATGCTGACAGTGTTGAGATGTTAGGGCCTTTCCAGACACAAATAAATACATTAATAATCATTAAAGTCCTTTTTATAGTATTATTGACCATCAGTCAATCAGGAGGGTTTAGCAATGTGGCTAATACTGTGTAATTTCAGCATAAACCATCCCATTTCTCTAAACCATTTAAAGTATATGTATCAAACTCAAGGCCCTATAGAGCAATCAAACTAGAGAAAGTAAAAAAAAAACAAAGAAAACAATAATATATGTGAAGAATACAAAATAATGAAGTTTTAGATTTCTCAGCCACTCTAAATTCACAAATTTGATGAAACTACACCATATTTGTAGGAGCTCACATTTTTCCCATGCCTATGTCACATGACCAGAGTCAGATTTTAGTGCAAAAATGGGAAGAAATATTCCTATTTCCTACCAAATTCTGAGACAAAAATGAAGTGAAGATCCTGCAGGGATCATTTACTGCTTGCTTTACATTCTTTATAAATCATTTATATGCGGAAGTGCAAACTAGGGCACATTACTATTGAAATGGATCTAATTTTCTACACCTAATATCTGCGGCTCACTTGAGATACATTTCTCCGTGTTTGGCTCCTGAACAAAAGTATCACGGTTCTGGGTAATATCGCAATACTGAAGCCTTTTATTATTATTATTTATTTATTTTTTTTAATGAATGCAAAGTATTTGTACAAGTTTGAAATACTTAATTACTTATAGTGTTGTTTGGTGCACGATAAGAGTACATGAACAAAAGCATATAAGCAATAAAAAAAAACTAATAAATGAAGTTAGAATTTATATGATTGAAATTAAAAAAAACAATCATTCAGTTTCCTTTGCACATTATTTTATGTTTAACTAATATAATTAATCAATTAGGATAACAAATCCACTCTTTTTTTTAATCTATTTGACAATAATGCTTCTTCTCCAACATAATAAACCATAAAGGACAAACAGGAACTGATTAATTGGGAAAACTATATTTATGCATGCTTTTCTGGGTGATGTCACTGGTATTTTATGAGATTGGATGTGATCCCTCCATTTGTAAATAATGTTTGTACATTGTAAATATCTCTGTAAATAAAAAATAAAATAAAATAAAAATCGCTCTGAGTCCGTGCGGAAAAAACAAACAAAAAGTGTTCCCTCTTTTGGCTCCTATAGCTGGTGACAGCGCCTGCACAGTAGATCTGACATTGCTTTACCATCTCTGCCTCATTTAAAGCCAAAATAGGTCCAAATGGGACTTTTGGAGTTTGTTTTTTTGAGCAAAATTAGCGATGCCACTGACAACGACAAGGCACACTCGCCGCTCGGGCCCGGTGCTTCAGTCACGTTTTGTGCTGTGTTTGTGACTGTAATGGCGCTTTCACACCAAACGCGTCAAAAGCGTAGAAACCGGCAGGTGTACATTCACAACATATGGTGGACGCGCTTCTAGGGAGCGTTGGCGGTCCCGCTGTGCATCCCGCATCTCCTGTGCAGTGCGTTTTGAAGCTTTTCGCATGGCGGACACTTTTGGCGTGTGTCCGGCAGTTCCAACGCAGCTGACGCTGGAGTTGGCATTGTTGAACTTTTGGGGCATATTGCAGCGCATCGACCAATCAGGAGCGTTCCCACACTTCTCTATAGTCCTCTGACATCACAGTGCACACACTGAGTCACACCAAAATACATCCGACCTGAAACACCGCCTTCTCAACACAATGTTCTCCACCGTATCACAGTCACTGGGTGAATTATGAACGTAACTGATCACCACAATATCATGTGAATGTACCATAATCACGTTCAGGTGAGACAGAACTTTAGCTAGTTGTTTGTTTTGAAACGAGTTTCTATCAAAGCGGAGCTGTCTTCATGGAGTTGGTTCTTGCCAGTAGAAACATACAAACAGCCAATCAGCTACAGACGGGTGGACCCAGCGTGTGGAAACAGCCTATCATATCTCTGGACGTCACCAGTAATAGGCAACAGCCAATCATCCAGTAGCTATAGAGTTTGGTTGCCATGTTGCTTTGTTTTCAAGTAAGTAGCGTGCAGAGAGAAGCCAGGAGGAGAGTAGAGGCAGCTGCTATGTAGCGGAAACTGGTACCGCTAGTATCATAATCCACAGTAGTATCGTAGTGTAGAATTTCTAGTATAGTAGGAACCGTTACAATTTGGCACCGTGGGTATCGTGCAACTATAGAGTTTGACAGCCTTGATCTATAACTTATAATACAGTAGTTAACTATTAACTAGGGATGTAAAGATATTTCTTAAATTGGCACAGTGCAACACGCGACACACACACACACACACCTTAAGAAAAATATGTAAAATCCCAAGTCAGGAACATAAGCAAACTTAAAAAAATAAATAAATAAAATTGGCTGTATTTTTTCCTCACTGTATTTATTATTTGAAAACGTTTCTTGTGGTTTTAAAAAAAAAAAAAATCTATATATATATATATATATATATATATATATATTTGTTTAACATTGCATGGTGATAAAGAGGAAATGTGTAGTTTATTTTGTTTATGAGTTCAAACAGTTCAAATTGCTTCTAATAATGTTATACGAAGAAAATATATTAGTTTAAAAAATGTTTGACAATTGAAATAAAATAATGAAAATCTGTGTTTTGACTAATCTGTATATGATTTCTATGTATTTAAATAGAAAAGAGCTCAGTGCATCAGTACATCTCAATCTTTGAGTTTCTTTAAAAAAAAATAATTGGGATTTGAATGGAATCATTGGTGGAGTCAGTGTATCCTCACACTCCTACTATTAACCATGTTTAGCATGTTTCAGGAGCGTTAACAGCCAATAAAAATCATCTAAACAGGGAAAGATGATGAAACGGAAACGAAACAGAAACGTGTAACTGAAATGGAATCTGGAAAGTTTTAAAACAGAAAATTAGAGGCTTTAAACAAAACCACTAAATGTCTTTGAAATGGTTAAACTGAAACAGAATTGTGCGCTGATGCTTTGCTGGTTAATAACATGTTTTAGTTCTGTGTGAATAGTGAGTCAACTGTTGCTGCAGACAATCATTTAAATAAAAAGTTTAGTTCTGGTTTTATTAACTGCACTTTTTGGATTTGTTACTTTAAAATGAGAGGAAACAAGCTTTTGCATATCCTCGTCTGAAGAGAACTGACTACGTGCACATAATATCATGGTTGGGGGGAAGCAGGAGGGCCCAAAAATGCACCTTTGGGTTAATAATCCTTTCCATGAAACCTAAACATGATCTATTGCTGTGCAGCGTTCATCCTTAGTGTCTGTAGCAGCTCCAGGCATCAGTGAGGGAGAGAAAACAGGCTGCAGTGTACAACCAAAAATAAACCCCACACACACGAACACACTCGAGTTGTTGTCTTCAACCAGAGCTTGTTGCCGTAACGACGGCAGCAGCAGCAGAGGAAGAGGAAGAGGAGCAGTGCGTGGGATTGGTAAATATTTGATGCAGGCCCTCCATCGATACCCTGCTGAGAGCTCTCAGATGGACCCCGAGGTGAGCGCACGAGGCCGGGGACGGACCAATCAGAGCTCACGATTCATGCATCGCTTCAGAAACTACAGACATGTTTGATAACACACGCTGCACAAGGTTAAATAAAACAGAGGCTCGAAGCAGATCTGTGTGTGTGTGTGTGTGTGTGTGTGTGTGTGTGTGTGTGTAGGCTTCACCTCGTTGCCCAGTGCCCCAGTTTGAAAGCTGTTAAATAATGCAGCAGAAGCTCTCAGAGGGAATCAACACACACACATACACGCACACACCTGACATGAATGAAGGTGACGGGATTCAAAGTAAAAACAAATGCTGCATCATTTAAAAACAAAGCAGACATTCATTCTTCATGAAATCATCATCTGATTGGTCCGTAGCATTAGGATGATCAGACATCGTCAATCCCCCTGATTAACCAGCATGTGGAAGCATCCGTCTCATTAACAGCTGCTAACCATCATATAGGATTATTACTCATCACAGGTTGAACTGTGGGTGTGAACGATCCAAACATTAAGCTCCATAATTAGCCTCTCTTTAACACTAAGGCGTGTACAAAGCCTTTAAACGACAATTAAAAACAACTTTTTACCTGTGTAACCATGGCAACAAGACAACTGTTTATTTAGTGCCTCATTCATCTTCTGTATGGCCTCTGATTTTCTGTGATTGCGGAAAACGGACAAAAAAAACCTGAATTCACGCTCTGAAATGGAAAAATCAATCGGACCTGTTTCTATTTATTCCTTCTCTATTTTAAATCAAGCACCAAAATGACCCTGCAATGCCTCACGTTTCCACGCCATTATTAATAAAAGATTAATAAAAGATTTGGATGTAATTGTCAATAATTTTTCAAAATATATTGTTTTCTTATGATCTTCTTACAAACCGCTTGAATTCATAACAAACTGCACATTTCTTCATTGTGTGTGTGTGTGTGTGTGTGTGTGTGTGCTGACGGCTTGGGCCAGGTTTGGACGTTGCGGTAAATCAGGTGATGTGTTTTTATTCAAAAGACGCACTAATAGATGCTGACTCGCCTCAGATCATTCTACATGTGCGCGCACAGATGTGAATAGTGTCTGGTTGATTTTTTAGCCAATTTTGGATATATCCTTAAATTGAACCAGTCATACGTGCTTCTTATTCTCTCTCCTTGTTTTCCACCAGATGAGAAACATCTGGCGCGCCCACCAGTGTCCTGTGGGTGACTGTGAGGTAAACTGCTGATAAAGCCGTCTGATCCCGCCTCTCATGCCCTGCAGACGTCTGCTGCCCCAGATGCAGCGCTGTAGACTTCACCATCATGGTAGAAGCGTGCACGCTAGCTAGCTGCACTAGTTTATCTTCTGTTGTCCAGAGGGAGAAGAACCTGTCTGGGTGTGGCCACTAACGCAGACTAGCATCCATCTGTAGTAGCAAAGCAGCCACGTCTGTGCACGGTGACTAAATGTTTTGTCATGTGTGGACACGCTGAGTGGAATTAACAATATGAGAGAGAGAGAGAGAGAGAGAGAGAGAGAGAGAGAGAGAGAGAGAGATAGAGAGAGAGAGAGAGAGAGATAGAGAGAGAGAGAGAGAGAGAGGAGAGAGAGAGAGAGAGAGAGAGAGAGAGAGAGAGAGAGAGAGAGAGAGAGAGAGAATAACTGAGACTCTCAGGGCAGATGTCACCTCACAGCAACAATGGATTCTATTGGACGAGAGCAGGCTGAAGGAGAGAGAGCCACGCAGCACAGGGAGAAACAACTGCTTCAACATGTTCCAGTTCCTACAGGCAAAAATACTACATAATATATATGCAGGAAGTTCTAAACTTTATCAATCACACAAAAGAAAATGGAATTCACATTCTAAAAAACAAAAGAAATGATTTTTTGGAGTAGTGAGTAGTGATCATGTTATCCTGTGTGTTTTTAATGTGTTATAAATTCATTAAAATGTGAAAAGGCTCTGGTACAAAGACAGGTTTAGCTGGTGGTGTGTTGGCTGAGCTGGTGATCAGTTTACCTGGTGACACATCAAGGCAGAAGCATCTACAATGGTCCATATCACACATTTCTATGGGATTGTTCCTGTTAAATGTGTGGTTGACGGTTCAAAGTGTCGCAAACGATAAAAGTGTTTCGGCCAAAAACCGAAAATGTAATTTTGGTGCATCGCTACTAGGGATGTCGCGATACAACTTTTTCACTTCCGATATGATACCAATATTGCAGCCTTGAGTATTGGTCGATACCGATCCGATATCAGCATGAATCATACATACTTTTATGACTTATATTCTAGTGTAGAATGTTAGAAAAGGTTTGATCAAGTGATGTTATTCAAACAAGAAAAGAACAACAGTCAACAACAGTAGGGATGAGAAAAACTGACCCATTTATTATTAACCAATTATACATACATTTTAACCTTCAACATAATATCTACAGTATTCTACAATTGAATAAATATAATATATATCAGAGATTTTAGATGCAGTACAATAAAATTCGACATCCGTTTTATGTCTGATATCGGATCGGCACACCCTTAATCATTACTTTAAAATGATTAGTGCCACATTAGACAGCAAACAATAAAGAAATGCAAAGTGTTATAAGGAGGTTTGAAGCACTACGAGATTAAAGTCTATTTATGAGAACCATATAATGCTCAGAATTCCCTGTTGTCCTCCATTAAAGAGGCTATTTGCTCAATATCAGTCAATGGTTCGTGGTCAGAACAAACGCAAACGTCTGACTTTATTCTTGTATGGCCAAGATTATTATTTTTTTAATGTGGCCCTAATATGCAGTTGTACGGTTTCTTGTAGTGGTTGTGATAAATCATGTCAGCCGTTCTCTATCAATGCTGAATATTTTAGCTTTAAACATGTCTTCATCGTCATGCATTTAAAAGGCTGGTGAATCAAAGAGTGCACAGTGGTCTGAACTGTGAGCATCAGAACTTCCATTATTCCTATTTCAATGTTTCATCGTGGAGGGAAGAAGCAACAGCAGAGCAGCGTAGCCGTGAAGTGTTTCCAAAAATACAAGCTTTTGTAATAGAGGCGATCTGCACGCCGCAGCCATGGAGACGAGATGGAGATGCTCAGATATCACAGAGACGAGTGGGAGTGTCAGGCAGCGAGGCGGCTCGACGCCCACTCGCTTTCATTCTGTCCTCTGCAGGTCCACGAACTGTTCACTGTGGCTTCTGACAGCATGGAACTCCAATGGAATTTATGTTTAGTCACAATTTGTAGAAACGCACGCGCACACACAGCTTCTCAGTTCATTAATCTCCCCGTTCCTTCCCATTAATGATAGACTATATTAATCTAAACATGAACACACACACCACAAACCCCCGCCAGGCGTTTTAATTCTTTCCACTTTACACACGACAGCTCAGACTAAACTTTCCACCCCAAAAAAGTAATCATGTAATCATTTCATTTCATCTGATTTTCTGTCCTTGAGAAATGTGACTCCACTGTATGTGAGCCAAAGGAACCAGAATGCTCTGCTTTTATTGTGAAAGGAAAGGAAGCAGCTTTGTGTGTCACACTGCAGCGGGCGCCGACTTTAATCAAACAATGTTTTGGGACAATATCGGGCATTTACACAGTTTCTTCTGATAAACTGATGATTGAATGTGTAATAAATGTCAAATCTCACGCACAAATCTTGCTACGAAATCTCACAAAATGACAGACTTCTATCTCAAAATATAGATATTGATTAAACCCTCTCTGACAATCATCACAGATTTCTTGTGAAACAGGTGGAAAAAGGTCACGCAAGTAAGTGTTTTCTGAAAATCAATATCAGACCGATATCTAATATTGATATCAGAAATAAAATTGAGTATCAGAATTTATTCAAGCACTCCAGTAAATTATTTGTTTTTATTAGATTTGTAGAGTATTATGTTATGGTTTCATTTGATCAGACAACTGTTTTTCCGGAAATGTACTTTGATCTGACATATTTTGACTTTCATCTGCCAGTCTTCTTCAGAGGCATTAACGCTTATAAGCGTATTAGTTATTTTTGTCTTCAGACATTTCTGTTGTCTTAAGAAAAAAAATTACTTGCTGGAATTATTGCGCGAAAGTCAAGCAAACATCAAAACAATCGGCAGATGCCTCTGAAGAAGACTGGCGGTTGACAGTCAAAAGATGTCAGGAGATCAAAGTAAATTTCCTGCAAAACTATTGTCTGAATAAATGAAAACATTATTTAAAAAGAAGACATACAGTATGGATTTGTTGAGGTTATTTTTCCAGGTCTCCCAATTTATTTTTTATTCAATAGAATGTTTTTCAAATTACAGTTTCAATGTCTGTAAACCCATTGGTTTGTATAAATATCTGCATGGTTGGCCAATTATCAAAGCTGTAATGTCTGGACACCAATTAGCGAGTGTAGCTAACGGATGGGCGTGTCTAATCTCGCGCTAAATGTCGCACCACTTAATCTTGTGTGACTTCAGCATAAAACAAATATGAGATTGACAATAAATCACTAAATCAAAGGTTTTTCAGACGTTTGCACTTTAAGGGCAGACAGACTTTAAATCCCATGTTGGGGACACACACTGTAAGGGGGGGGGCTGTCAGCGCTTCCAGCTGTAACCGTCGACATGCACGCTGGCAGCCGACCAAGAGGAAATGCTTTGCTTCTATTGTGGCCAATTTCAATTCATCAGAGGGAAACAGCGTTGGCTAATCCCCATAACGCAGCACAATGCTGAGCTTCATCCACATGTAGATCCCATGTAAAGGAACCAAACGTTGGGAATGAATTACCTTTGGAGCCACGTTGGCCACCACCCCGTACTGTCCACTACACCCCCCCCCCCCCCTTCAGTGAGTGCCGCTTTGCGCATCCATATGCAATGCTGCGAGACCCCAAACCTCACAAACAGCCCCCCCCCACTATAATGGGCCACCAAAGGAATGTTTCCCCCGCCGTGCTGTGCCGTGAGCCCTCGCTCAGAGCCGAGGGACAAAGGGGGGAAACGGCTCACATTCCTCTCTGCCTGTCGACTTTACTCGTCCCTCACTGTGGATGTCGGTCAGCTGAGGCTCTCGGGCCTTTTCCCACCGCTGACCTGAGACCAGCTGGTAGGCCGAGAACAAGCAGAGAACAATGTAGAACACATACGACAGAAAGAGAAACAGATCCAGACGTTAAAGATAGAAACTTCACCCAAAGATGAAAAATCTTGCCTATTATAATGGAGCTCTGCATCCCTACATTATTAGGGCTTCACTTTCATCAGAGAACAGCAAAAATTGTGGAATTTGCTTCCTGGAATGGAAGCACTGTTATTTCATACCCTCACATGTATGACACAATCACATTAACATTCAATTTTTGAAAATGTCAACTCTCACGCAGTTTACCTCATAAAATAAAAATAGCTGTAGCACCTCACATTTTAGGATAATATCAGGAATTTCAACGTGGTGAAAAGGTAAAATAGGTGTCAATTCTCACTCGAAATCTCTTGATTTTAGTGCTTATTTTGATCCTTGTGATGCAGCACGTTACCGTAATTTCTAGACTACAAGCCACAACTTTTTTTCCACGCTTTGAACCCTGTGGCATAAACAATATTGCGGCTATTTTATGGATTTTTTCCAGGTTCAAGCTGCCAAAAAAAATTGAGTCTTGTCAGATTAGACCGATGAATTTGCCCAACGGGTCACCTGGCTGTCAGAAATGGAAACAGAACCAGTGCACGTGAGCTTGGCATTGATGAATTGATAAGAAGAACTGACTTGATGCTAACAGACAACAAAAGCTTTCAGAGTGAAGGAAAGCTTGAAGACTGGGACTACACAAAGAGCAGACAGCTGAGGTGTTTCCACCGTGCTTCAAGACAAAAGTGACCTCGAGAGCGATGATGGAAACGACGCCGAGAAAATGTCATACGGAGGGATTCGGAGGCTTTTCAACTCCGACACTGAAGACTCCTTCAGTGGTTTCAGTGAGCAGGAGGAGGAAGACGGTGATCAATGACTTTTTCAGGTAGGCCAGGCTGCAATTTTTTTTTAGCTAGCCGTGTTACAGGCAACGTCTTTCGTTAAACAACACGAGCCAGTGTAAATATGTTGTGTTTCAATGTAAACACCTACGACTTATAGACACGTGTATATGTACAAAATATTTATTTTTTAGCGTATGCGACTCAATAGTTCAGCAGTTACGGTGTGTTAGAGGTTTAGAATGTGTCTGAGGCCAAGGAAACAATATCAAAGCAGTTTGTAATGAATTTAACATAAGAGGTTCCTCCTCTTACACCTCAGCCCTGTTTGCTCCAACACACCAGTCAAACAAACACATGCATCTGCTCACCACACATAGAACCAATGACTCATGAAAGAGTCTCACTTTTACAAAGCAAAGCACGCTGGATTCTCTTGATGGCTTTTTGAAGCGTTAACGTAAGTGAGTGTGTGAGGTGTGGCAGACACTGCCGATCAATTCTGTTCTTTCTGTAACACTTCCCGATGCCTCCGTAAACTCCATGATCAAAGGCATTAAACACATTCCTGGTTCCAGAAGCAGCGAACAAACACTGGCCTGTTTTAAAGGCCGAGGAATCACTTTGATTATCACGCTGAATGTTTCACTTTGATTCATTAGACAGTCATCTAGATAGTCTGGCCACAGAAAGATATTTATGGGAGGAAACTCGATGGAAGGACCTTCATCATCAACAGCCTTCTGCATGTCAAAGCCAGGCTTGGAGAGGAAATAGAAAGTGACATCAGTGCAAGAACACATTCATAGTCACGCACCGAACGCACAGTTTTCACTTTGTTGTGCGGCATTTTTTGCTGATTTTTCTGTTCTTATACATAATCTTTTTATATGCCACTATCAGTGGACCACACTAGTTAAACAAACACAAGAAACATGGATGCTGTCAGACTCGTCGGTGAACCTCCTCATGAAAGCGTGAACTTTTTTTTCACAATATTTCAGTGTTTTTTTCAAATTCAGGTGTTTCCATTACCAGTTTTTATTGAACCAGTTACATTTTTTGCTTGTGTGCTTCTACCGTCAGCTGTTTTAAACTTATTTTCCTTGACCCAGATTGGAATCTGTGAGTGAAAACACAAATAAAAACTTAAAAACACAGGAAAGGCTAGAACCTGGAAAACCAGATTTTACCACAAGCAGACAAACCAATTTGTTTTTGAAAATATTTAATATTTGGTATTTGACAATAACAGTGTTTAATGATCCACATACTCATAATCATGACAATACAAATTATCATTTTGCTCATCAGAGTTGTATGAGGTGTTGTGACTCAATCCGTGACCCAACTAAATGGTGATTTGGGTCGTTTTGGCTCAATGCTGTCCGGTCTGACGTCCATAGTCCTTACAGTCTCCTTCAAAAAAAAGTCTTCAACTAGCGAAGAAATAGCCAGAAAACATGTATTTATTTGCTGTGTTGTGTGTCTTTTTGCTGTGACATCACAGCCAAGATGGCTGCAGGTCAGAAATCTTGTTGGGAGGAGTTTGAGAATCACAACCTAATTTACTAATTATTCTTGCTCGTTTACAACAGTATTTGTATTTTATGGCGTTATGAGCACTTTATTCTCATTTATGCAGGTTTTAGATCCATGTTCGTCATCATTAGGCTTTCTGTTAAGCTCCACAATGACACAGTAACATTCCGGGGATTCTTTTTTCATAATGGGACAACACAACCGGCTCTGAGTGAAGGGGACCAACCCTTCACCTGTTCAGGCCTAGCTGTCACCGAGGGGCTTGGTGTGTATGAAGAGTTTCTGTTAAAGCTCTTCGGTGGCGTCAATGCGTACTTGGACAAGTTTGAACCTGTGACTGATGTGGGAGCAGAGCCTTGATAATAGGTTTCCACAGGGCTAGGAGCTTGGCCTATAACAGACAACAACCAACTGGACTCATGGTGGGGTGTTTGACAACTAACACGATGTTAGCTGACTTAACAAACGGAGCAGAACCAAAGTCCATCCAAAGTGGTTCCTTTAGTTTAGTGCAACATATCAGGGTTCAAACCAGTTAGGAATCATCCTCTTATTATGTGGCCACTAAAAACAGCCTGTGTGTGTGCTGAGTCAGCAGGAGAGACAATGACAGCCTGTCTGTCAGACTCATCCCTTTCACAAGCACTAGAGCAAACAGCCATCTTCTTAAAGCTCATTAGCTCCACTCCTTACGTTCACTCTGCAGAACGAGGCGTTTACGTCATTAGTGGCACGCAGCGAGTGAGAACACAGAACAGGAATTTGCCCTGGGACCCACCCGCCATGCCTTAGTCAGGACGCTGGGACAAGTCCCTTCACGTCTATCCACAACCAGAACGAACCTCAGCCCTGCACGTTAATGATTAGTCGGGGAGATTTTCCTTCCTCAGCAATCTTTGACCTGCGTGATCTCTGGGCAAACATGGACGCGCCCACAGAGTTGACTAACCAGCGACAGGCAGACAGACCCACCTGATGATGTGAGGCTGGAGGAATGTCTGACGTCGATGGCAAAAATGCAACAATGGCCGTGATAAAATGCAGGAGACGTAGCTTGGCATGCGGGCACGCCGATAGTAAGTATGTCAGTCATCAGACGGAGCACATGCACATGATGTGCAACTATACAACATCCATTTAAACATCATTAAACTAATAATTCAGCAGTTATGAGCTCAGCTAAGGAAGAAGGTGTGGTGCAGTGTTTCATCTCCAGTCCATGAAGAAGACGAGATGAGGCAAAGTGAGGAACGCAGAAAACCGACGACATCCACAGAATGAAACTTCCTGAAACGGCAATAGTTCTGACAGATGAAACCCAAGAGAATATCACACATTTAAACATTTTATCCTGGTTGGGAAGGTGCAAGTACACTTCACTTGGGGTGTGTATTCCCATCAATCTGACGGTTACCCTCAGGGAGACGTTTCAGGGCAATAAAGACTAAGACTAAAAAACAGCTAAAACGAGCTGTTGCCCTGAACACCAAAAATACTGTGTAGTGTGTGTGTGTGAGGGGCGGTGCACATGGCGGAGCGGAGTTTCCGTGAACAGCGTTCCGCTCCAGAGAATAAGTTGTTGACAACGCACAGTTGAACAAGGTGTTTAGGAGCATTCTTGGCTAAATTGAGGAACAAATGACCCGTTGCCCTCGCTAATTTCCAACATGGGCATTTATCGTTTCTATCGTGGGATGACATTCTTACTGGTGAGAATGGTTTTGACGATATATCGCGAACGACGAAATATCGCACAGTCTTAATAGATATATACTTTATTCATCCCCAGAAGGGGAAATTCAAGTGTCCAGTAACATACAGTGTGCCATACATTCCACACACATACCTAAACATGAATAAATAAAAAGTTATTTTTTTAAAATTATAATAAAAGTGCACATTAGCAGGACCCATTATACAATCTAATGGCAGCCGGGATAGAATACGATATACATTGCGATATCAATAATTACACATTTCAATTAATTTTTTTTGGTTAAAAAACAATTTGGACATGGATCGATACCATAATTGTGTGGTAAAGTATCGTCATATATTGGCAAATTTCTTACACCCTTACTTTCAATGTAAAAAGTCTCTTTAAATGGTAAATGGACATGATTTATATAGAGCTTTATCACCACTGAAACAGTCTCAAAGCGCTTTACACATCAGCTCATTCACCCAATCACTCTCACATTCACACACCAGTGGGACAGGACTGCCATGCAAGGCGCTAGTCGACCACTGGGAGCAACTTAGGGTTCAGTGTCTTGCCCAAGGACACTTCGACACATAGTCAGGTACTGGGATCGAACCCCCAACCTCTCGATCAGAAGACGACCCTCTACCACCTGAGCCACGGTCGCCCACTTTAGACTGCAATGTCCCGTTCATTGTTGTGAGACTTAAAAACATTTCAGTGGAACGTTTCCACTTGTAAAGCATTTAAAAACAAGAGTGCAAACCTCCGCCAAGTTAAGAGACGCACATTATGATCTAAGACTGGTTCTGGATACCGTAGGAGGTAATAAAAATACAAAAAACAAAACAGAAATGTGTAAAACCTGAAACATTGTTTGGGACAAAGGATTGAGAAACATTCCGCTGAACGCAGTGTTTGATTCTGTGACGACTGCAGAGATGATTCTGATGATCCAGGCTGTGGTTATTCCCGTTGCTTCAGGACAAAGAGCATGGGAATGCAGAGCCGTATGCACGCGTGGAGCCAAGTCGTGGTTCAGGGGCTGGTCAGCGTCCAGACACCTCAACACTGTGTCTGATTCCAGCTGAATATTTCTTAAGCTGCAAAGCGAGCACGCAACTACAACACCAGAGAGGAGAGGCCAGTGAGAGCAACGAGATGAGCACCACGTGATTTAGTAGTGAGCGCTGAGCGTCCTCTGTCAGTCTAACCCATGTCTCTGTCCAAATAGCTGCCATGTTTGGAATAGCTGAAAAAGCTGCAGCCCGTGAAAGGAATTCAGTCGTCAGAGCCTCAAGCTTCAGCTCACTTTAAACTAATATCTGGGAGGTTTCTAAAATATTCAAGAAAATACCAACAAGTTGTTCAAAATGTGGGGGTGGCATCGCTGCAAATTCACCAGAGTTCAATCAGAACGTCTAATGGTCACTAGTGTACGTGTTTCTTCCATTAACCAAAATAAAAAGGTCTTTTGTAATCACGAAAAAAGGATAGAAAATACGGCATTCACTTTCCAAAACTGAAATGGCAATATTAGTGTTTTTTATTTTGTTTTATTATAGCCTCACATGCATGTTTTGGGACAATTTCACACATCTATGCACAATTTGTCTTCGTAAACACGTGGTACAAGAGAAGAAAACGTCAATTCTCGCGCAAACTCAAAATGAAGAAATATGACAGGATGTCATTTTCTGAAACATAAATGGACTAAACACTCACGTTTTGGACAATTTCACACATTTCCAACATATTTTCAACTGTAAAACAGGTGGGCTAATGTTAGCTTAAGCAAGCGTAGCAAACGGCTGGACATCAAATCTCATGCAAAATCTGGAGTAATCTCAGCGCGTGCTTTTATCGCCGCATTTATGCCGTGTATGAATATGAAATTATGATAAGACATACCAGAATTCAGCCTGTTTGACACGGTTTCTGGAAGTTTGCTAGTGTAAAATAACAGAAATAAATAGAAATGTGTAAACTCACGCAGAAATGACATGAAATTGGGTAAACTGAGACGGAACTGGACTGTCCAAAGGAAAGCGTTCACCTCTTTGAGCCCCTGAGTCGCCATATTTACAACCAGTGCTAGCTAACCTCCAGTCACAGGTTAAAGTCAACAATAGTGTTTGTTTGTACATTCAAGTGAAAAAAATCCTCCTCAGCCTGTTCTGACAAAACAAGTCGACCACAAACGATGAAGAACAGACGATACACGGGCGATATGAACCAAAACTATTAGCTTCATATTTTTTCTCAAAATGGCGATATATGATATAAATGGGAGTGGTGGCCTAGTGGTTAAGGACGCTGGGCTTGTAATTGGAGGGTTGCCGGTTCAAGCCTCACCTGGCCCATCACTGTGGGATGTTGAGTAAGTCCCTTAACCCCGAACTGCTCCCCAGGCGCTGCAAAATGGCTGCCCACTGCTCCTCAGCGATGGGTTAAATGCAGTGGACAAATTCCATTAATGTAATAACATTACATGGCCAATTAAAGGCGAAAGCCCCGATTTAATCTTTTAATAAATCTCAATTTTCTAAATTCAATAACGTCTGACCAGAAAGACAATTTGGTGATGAAAAACAGCTGCACAATATGACACTTTTGGCTTTTTCTCCTGTAGCGGACCAGTATTATAGTTCAAAACAAGTTATAAAATATATTGATATTATATAGGCCTAATTTTCTATGTCATCAAAAAAAAGAAAACTTGATATATTTATAATTTTGATATATTGCCTAGGCCTACTTCAAGTAGAGTCAAACGACGCGGGAAAAAGTCGTCATAATCAATAGAAAGACAACGATCAAGAGTCTAACACACGTGACTTTATATTTGGGACATTAGCTATAGCTAATGGTCAGTTAGCTATAGGTTAGTTATAACTAATTGTTAGTTAGAACCAGTGCTGATGAAGCAAGTTAGGTAGCTATGGTTAGTTAGCTATAGCTATTGGTAAGCTAGCTATGGTTAGTTAGCTATAGCTAATGGTTAGTTAGCTATGGTTAGTTAGCTATAGCTAATAGTTAGTTAGCTATAGCTAATAGTTAGTTAGCTATGGTTAGTTAGCTATAGCTAATAGTTAGTTAGCTATGGTTAGTTAGCTATAGCTAATAGTTAGTTAGCTAATGGTTAGTTAGCTATGGTTAGTTAGCTATAACTAATGGTTAGTTAGCTATAGCTAATGGTTAGTTAGCTATGGTTAGTTAGCTATAGCTAATAGTTAGTTAGCTATGGTTAGTTAGCTATGGTTAGTTAGCTATGGTTAGTTAGCTATAGCTAATAGTTAGTTAGCTATGGTTAGTTAGCTATAGCTAATGGTTAGTTAGCTATGGTTAGTTAGCTATAGCTAGTGGTTAGTTAGCTATAGCTAGTGGTTAGTTAGCTATGGTTAGTTAGCTATAGCTAGTGGTTAGTTAGCTATAGCTAGTGGTTAGTTAGCTATGGTTAGTTAGCTATAGCTAATAGTTAGTTAGCTATGGTTAGTTAGCTATAGCTAATGGTTAGTTAGCTATGGTTAGTTAGCTATGGTTAGTTAGCTATAGCTAATAGTTAGCAGAGAAAAGGAAACAATCTGTGACCAATAATCAGCAGCAGCTTTTCTTCACACAAATGACCATAAATCACTTTTAAACAATAAAAACTTCACAAACCCAGAAACGATCATAGAAGCTAATCCAGTCACTGGTTCATCAGACATTTGTAATCTCACAATAACATTAACTGGTAATCTAAGACATCAATCACACTCCATCAATATTACAGATGTGTTGAATCCAGATGATGAAAGTGATCCATAACCTGACTCTACAACTATAATGTGCGAAAAAGACTTTATATAAACGAGTTAAACGTTCACAGTCTCAGAGCTGGAGCTTCTGATCAAACCTAAACCTGATGAATGAAGCGTGTAAAGTTGACCAATAAATCTTATTCATATGATGAAAAATGTGGAGCAATAAAACGCAGCTTTACAGCAGTACTATAGGAACACTGGTAAAAAATATTAAAAATAAGGTTTAGACTGTCCTCATATCTTCATAAAATGGATTTTAAACTTGAGGCCCGGGGGCCAAATCTGGCCCTTTACAATGTGTAATTCAATAAAACTCCAGAATATTTGCAGAACTCAGTTTTCCCACGCTTATGTCACATGATGGCAAACATTTTTAATCACAAGTTCTTGAGATAATCTCCATTTTTGTTCCACAAATCATGCAATTTTTTCCTCCATTATTCAACAAAATGTACCAAATTAAATAGAAATTGTTCACAAAAACAAGAAAATGATCAAGTAAAGATGCTGCAGGGTCTGAAATCTCACATAATTTATAGATGAAAGTGCAAAGTTTAGCTTAAAAATGTTAAAATGGAACTTTATACAGCATAAGATCTGGAGCCCAATGAGATTAAACTGATCCATAATTGACCAAAAAAGTGAAAATTAGTTTGACAGCCCTGTTTTAAGATATTTATTTATGTATTTCTCACATTTTGGCAACTTCAGCTCATCAATCTTTGGTGAAAAATTCACTTTCATTGTTGTTAAAATGAGTTTCTAAAGAGTTTAAGGGGAAAATGTTGCTTTTAAATGATTAGGAACCTTATCTTATTGATGATTTAGAAGTGTTTATGTTGGGAATGAGTGTGAAATATAGATTTATATGAGTTAGATAGTCTTTCTTCCTTAAAATCAGTTTTAAATGGTTAAAGTGTGAATGTGATAAAGCCCAGACTAGTAACTTAAGTATACTAGCACTTGTTAAATTGGTTTTAGACTTTACGCTTATAAATATATAAGATTTTAAGCCATTTATCTGTGAATTTTTCACATTTTAGCCACTTTAGCTCATTTATATTTGATGCAACCTTTGAAAATTAACTTCCATTGTTGACTATTTAAGTGTTTTCTCGTACTTCGGGTTTGTAAAGTGTGTGAAATACAGATTTATATGAGTTAGTTGGTCATTCTTCCATAAGTTAACCAATAAAAGCAGTTTTAAGCTGTTAAATGGTTAAAAAGTGTAAAAGTGATCGAGCCCAGCCCTCCAGGGCCTGTATCTGAGCTTTGTGGGGCTTGTTTCGGCCTGAGGCTCCACCACAGCCCGGGCTAAAGGCTCCGGCTGTGGGTCGGTGTCAGGCTGAGCCCAGGCCGGAACAGGAGCTCCAATGTGGCGCCTGTTTTTCTCTCTCTCACACAAAAGGAAAGAAACGGAACCAAAGCAGGCCTTACCTTCCTCTGCTGCTTCTCCCAGGCCGGGTCCAGCAGCAGGTCCCGGTCCCAGTCGTTCTCCTGCTCCATGTAGGTCTGAACACCTCCGGCACCGGCCTGGTTGCTGGAAGCGTGATAATCTACCATGTCACCGCCACGGACGAACGGAATGAAGTTACCGTGACGAGGAGGGAACTCGATAAAAAAATAACAATAATTTAAGAAGAAAAAAAAAAAAAAAAGAGAAAAAAAAAAGAAAAAAAAAAGGATCCAAAAGCCGCCGCCGAGTCCGAAGAAAAGCGTTCCAGGAGCGGGCACAGAAGGCGTCCGCCTCTCAGTGATGGCTATCCGGTGTGGGTAGAAACGCTTCCCCCTCACCACCGTTTGGCTGCTGGGTGGAACCGAGGAATCGACCGCTCCTACAAAACTGCACCGGCACCGAACAGCTTCCGGAGCCGCACCAAGCTGCATCCGGTCTGGCATTTCAAAATAAAACTAAAAAAATAACGCCTGTTTCCATATGGCGGTAGATTTGTGTCTTTTTTCATTAAATAATAATAATAATAATAATAATAATAATAATAATAAAATAAAATTCGTATACATATACAATTCGAAAATAAAACCTTTTCAATCAAAACAAAATCACTTCAATAAAATAAAACCTTTTCAATAAAAACGAATACTTTCCATCAAAGAAAAAAAAAACGTTCCAACGCAAAATAAATAAATGAATAAATTATGAGACCCAAATAATTGCATTTGAACACCTTTTTTTGATAGAAAATATTTATTTTTATTTAATTAACTTTTTTTTTTTTGATTGAAAAGTCATTTTTTTTATTGAATACCAAAGACACAAATCTACCTCCATATTTCCAAGGTTTTTCTCACTCTCACTGAAAGATTTCATTTTAAATCTTTACATCAATTACTTCAACAACATGATACTATTCTATAAATAAATATATAAATAGATATAAATATATATATATATGTTGATGTAACTTGCAATAAGTTACCTGTAGATTTATTCCTTTGCAGCAGATCTCATAAATCTTCCATGTAAGCGTGATTTTTTTTTCTCTCTCCATGTATACCGTATGCTAGGCCTTTATTTTGAAGAGTCCCTTGCCTTGTTTTGCTATACATCCTGGGTAACTTGACTAACAAAGCGTCTCCAGTGGTTTCCATAGGCTCAGACAGCTCATGAATATTAATGAAGCCTCTGAGACAATGAAGCATCTGTATGTGGGAATTATCTAATCACTAATGAATTTAGTGTAAAAAAAGAAATAAAAAATCAGCCAAACAATCTCTCTGGTGTCTGTCTCTATTCTGTCAGTGTGTGTTATTATTAATTATTATCATTATTATTATTAATAATAATAATAATAATAATAATAATAATAATAATAATAATAATAATAATAATAATAATAATAATAATAATAATAATAATAATAATAATAAAGTGCTGCAAAAACAAACCAACCCAGTAATATTATTACTGAGGAGCTTTTTTTTACAGAGACAAACACGAACCTGTGTGAGCTGTAAATCAGATGTTAGGTTTATTAATATTTATTTAAATAACGGTCAAAAGATTCATATGTGTTTCAGAAGTAATTTGTGTCATTTTATTTGTCATCTTGTGTGTTTTTGGAGTCATTTTATCTATTTTAGTAGTTGTTTGATACAATTTTCTTTAATTTTGTGCATTTATGTGTGTTTTGGAAGTCATTTTGTGTATTTTTTGTTGTCATTCTTGACTAGTTTTGTCATTTTGTGTGGTTTTTATGTATTCTTGCCATTATTTTGTGTATTTTTGCTGTCATTCTATATGTATCTTCGTCTCACTTTGTATAATTTTCTTTCATTTTTGTCTACTTTGTGTGTTTTGGAGTCATTGGTCATTTTTCTTTTGTGTATTTATGCATGCTTCAGAAATAATTTTCTGTATTTTTGTTGTCAATTTGTGTGTTTTTGGATTCAATTTATGTATTTTAGCTGTTGTTTAGTATGTTTTTTTTCCCTTCATTTTGTGTATTTATGCATGTTTAGGATGTTTTGATGTCATTCTTGTCTATTTTAGTCATTTTGTGTATTTCATGTGTAGTCTTGTCATCCATTTGTGTATTTTCTGTCATTCTGTGAGTTTGTTTTTTTTTTGTACATTTTGTGCATCTTTGTTGTCTTTTACTCCATTTTGTGTATTAAGTCATTTCATGTTTGTTTTTTTTTTGTTCTTTTTTTAATCATTTTGTGGGGTTTTTTAGTCATTGTAACTAATTTATTCCTAATAAAAAGATCAATTTGCAAATGTAATTATTTATTCTAAATTATGGAAAACAATAACGCAAAATCAGGCATTTTTAGTTGCCACAAATACACAAATTGGGCGTCACGTTCGACGCCTTTCACTCCTGGTCAGACATTTTCCTTTTTTCTTGTTCTGGTTTAATCAGTTTTTTTTTTTTTACACTATTGTAGATTTTTTGTGTTAGTGCTTTGCTTTGTTTATTTTATATAATTTATAACAACCTCAGACTTACACACATAAAAACAAACACAAACATAAGCACAGTTTCTTTTTAAAATCTTTAATATTTCTCTCTACATTTTACAGCCAGTGATGAGCTTCTCATAAAGCAAAGAAAAACAAAAAGCGAAAGTATAAAAAAGACGAGGGAAAAAGTCGCTGCAGACGATCCTGGTGAATCATAAGCTTGACCTTTGACCTCAGACGTTTCCACTTTTAGGTCACAGAGTCCAGCCTTCAAGCTCCGCTGAGCTTCTCACTTTCACAGCGTCATGGAAACAGGTCTGTCCAATGGCGGCTCAGTTGTACATGGTCATGTGGAGCCACTGGAACCAATCAGAGGACAGGACACATTTTTAACTGCTATTAAAGACAAAAAATAAATAATAACGCAACTGCTTCTTTTCAGACAAACAAACTGTGATTTGATGCCATTCTTTGTGATCAATGCTTGGACCACACATAAGAAACTGGTGGTCCAGGGGCCAAATGTGGCCATTGGCCATAAAAATTGGAATCCAAAAAGATGGAATATGAACAGAATCCACAAAAGAACCACAAAATCACATAAAGCGACAACAAAAACACACAGAACACCAACTAAAATACACAACATGACTCCAAAATCACACAAAAATCCTAAAAAACACACTAAAACACAACAATAAAAATACACAAAACAAGAACACTCAAAATTATTTAAACAAAAACAGAAAACAAAAAACAATAACAAAATCACAAAAAGTGAAAAATACACTAAATGATGAGAAAATTCCACCTAAACTACACAGAACCAAAAAAAAAGACACACAAAATGAACAAAAAACTAAAACAACAAATATACAGAAAACACACAAAAAACAAAAACCCACACAATGACAAAAACACACTAAATGACAACGTAAAACACATAAAAGGGAAAAGAAATCACTTAAAAATGACAAAACGTATAAGAAATGACAACAGAAATACACAAATGTCACCATTGTTATACAATGTACTGTATAAACGACAAGAAAATTCCATTTAAAATACACAGAACGAAAGAAAGAACAACCAATATACAGAAAATACGATAGTTGTTTCCTGTGTTAAAGCTCTGATTGGTGATGATTGTAAATGCTGACATGAATGTTGATCATGTGACCTGAGTCAGTGTGCATGTGCTGCAGGTGAAACCTACTGACCTGTTTGTAACTGACCGTCACCGTTCCCATGCCGACCATGTCAAAAGCCTGAAATTTATCTGCAAAGAAGGACAAAAAAAGATGATTAAATCTACAACTTTGATCACAGTGGGAACAAAAACATATGAAACGACATTTGTGTATTTCATGTCACTTTGTTGTCGTGTTAGTTTTGTGTATGAATGAATTGAATCATTTTGTGTATTTTTGCTGTTTTGAAAATATTTTTCAACGTATTTTTGCTGTTGTTTTGTATATTTTTGATATTTTTATGTATCTTTGTTGGTTTTTTTGTGCTTTTGTGGCCCTATTTTATATTTATGAACTGATTTTGTGTATTTTTGCTTTTTTTTTGTTCTCTTTCATTCTTTTTACATGTTTTTAGAGTCATGTGCATCTTCGTTTTCCTATTGAGCCTTTTCTGTACTTTTGTTATGTTTTTTTTTGAGTAATTTTGTGTATTTTTGCTGCTGTTTTGCATATTTTTCTTATTTTTGTTGTCATTTCGTTTATTTCTTTGTCATTCGTTATTTTTATATTTTTTAAATCTTTTTAGAGTAATGAGTATCTTCATTTTCCTTTGGTACATTTTTGTGTCTTTTAGTGTAAATCGCTGAGTCAGCGCAGTGAGTGTTCTGTCGATGTGCTCGACTGATTCCTTCACAATGGACGAGGAGGTCAACATAGACTGTGTCCTAGTTTATCTAAAAAGTCTAACTTTTACTAACAGAGGCTGATCATAAATAAATAATAAAAGTCACATGTCAGGTCAGAGAAACATCACTTTTATCTCTTACGTATCATACTCTCCAGTTTCATCAGCAGGTAGAGGAACCCTGGGAAACTGATGGTCATATCAGGCTCTGTGTACCTCAGACCCACCAACTGCATCACCAGGTCGTCCACTGAGATGCCTGTAACACAACAAACACACAATAATGAGTACACAACAAACACACAATAATAAAGACACAACAAACACACAATAATGAGTACACAACAAGTACACAATAATGAGTACACAAAAAACACACAATAATGAGTACACAACAAACACACAATAATAAAGACACAACAAACACACAATAATGAGTACACAACAAACACACAATAATGAGTACACAACAAACACACAATAATGAGTACACAACAAACACACAATAATGAGTACACAACAAACACACAATAATGAGTACACAACAAACACACAATAATGAGTACACAACAAACACACAATAATGAATACACAACAAACACACAATAATGAGTACACAACAAACACACAATAATGAATACACAACAAACACACAATAATGAATACACAACAAACACACAATGAGTATACAACAAACACACAATAATGAATACACAACAAACACACAACGAGTACACAACAAACACACAATAATGATTACACAACAAACACACAATAATGAGTACACAACAAACACACAATAATGAATACACAACAAACACACAATAATGAGTACACAACAAACACACAATAATGAATACACAACAAACACACAATAATGAATACACAACAAACACACAATGAGTATACAACAAACACACAATAATGAGTACACAACAAACACACAATAATGAATACACAACAAACACACAATAATGAGTACACAACAAACACACAATAATGAATACACAACAAACACACAATAATGAATACACAACAAACACACAATGAGTATACAACAAACACACAATAATGAATACACAACAAACACACAACGAGTACACAACAAACACACAATAATGAGTACACAACAAACACACAATAATGATTACACAACAAACACACAATAATGAGTACACAACAAACACACAATAATGATTACACAACAAACACAATAATGAATACACAACAAACACACAATAATGAATACACAACAAACACACAATAATGAGTACACAACAAACACACAATAATGAATACACAACAAACACACAATAATGAATACACAACAAACACACAATGAGTATACAACAAACACACAATAATGAGTACACAACAAACACACAATGAATACACAACAAACACACAATAATGAATACACAACAAACACACAATGAGTACACAACAAACCCAGGAGAGAGCTGTAGCCCCTCCTACTGGTCAGAATAATCTAAACACCAGCGTCACAAACACTCAATGCTCTAAAACAGGGATAGTCAATAGGTGGTTCGGGGGCCACACGATTTTAAAATTACACTAAAATACACAAAAGGACAAAAATGACAATAATCGACTCCAAAAATACACTAAATTTCACTAAACACTCACACAATGACAGAAAATACAAAACATGCTGACAAGAATACACAAAATGTCTCCAAAGCACAAAATAGGACAAAAAATACAAAAAATGACAGAATAACACACAAACATATGAAAAAACTAAACAAAATGACAATAGAATTATACAAGATGACAGAAAATTACTCCTTAAAACCCACATCAAACCCTTGTACTTTGTGTAATTATTTATGTGGTCCCCTGGAGTACACACTGCAGTACACACTACAGTACACACTGTACTATAGCGTGTACTATAGTGTGTACTATAGCGTGTACTATAGTGTGTACTATAGTGTGTACTATAGTGTGTACTATAGCGTGTACTATAGCGTATACTATAGCGTGTACTATAGTGTGTACTATAGTGTGTACTATAGTGTGTACTATAGCGTGTACTATAGCGTGTACTATAGTGTGTACTATAGTGTGTACTATAGCGTGTACTATAGTGTGTACTATAGTGTATACTATAGTGTGTACTATAGTGTGTACTATAGTGTATACTAAAGTGTGTACTATAGTGTGTACTATAGCGTGTACTATAGTGTGTACTATAGTGTGTACTATAGCGTGTACTATAGTGTGTACTATAGTGTATACTATAGTGTGTACTATAGTGTATACTAAAGTGTATACTATAGTGTGTACTAGTGTGTACTATAGTGTGTACTATAGTGTGTACTATAGCGTGTACTATAGTGTGTACTATAGTGTGTACTATAGCGTGTACTATAGTGTGTACTATAGCGTATACTATAGTGTGTACTATAGTGTATACTAAAGTGTATACTATAGTGTATACTAAAGTGTATACTATAGTGTGTACTATAGTGTATACTATAGTGTATACTATAGTGTGTACTATAGTGTGTACTATAGTGTGTACTATAGTGTATACTATAGTGTATACTATAGTGTGTACTATAGTGTGTACTATAGTGTGTACTATAGTGTGTACTATAGTGTGTACTATAGTGTATACTATAGTGTATACTATAGTGTGTACTATAGTGTATACTATAGTGTATACTATAGCGTGTACTATAGTGTGTACTATAGCGTGTACTATAGTGTATACTATAGTGTATACTATAGTGTATACTATAGTGTGTACTATAGCGTGTACTATAGTGTATACTATAGTGTATACTATAGTGTATACTATAGCGTGTACTATAGTGTGTACTATAGCGTGTACTATAGTGTATACTATAGTGTGTACTATAGTGTGTACTATAGTGTGTACTATAGCGTGTACTATAGTGTATACTATAGTGTGTACTATAGTGTGTACTATAGTGTATACTATAGTGTATACTATAGTGTATACTATAGTGTATACTATAGCGTGTACTATAGTGTGTACTATAGCGTGTACTATAGTGTATACTATAGTGTGTACTATAGTGTGTACTATAGTGTGTACTATAGCGTGTACTATAGTGTATACTATAGTGTGTACTATAGTGTGTACTATAGTGTATACTATAGCGTGTACTATAGTGTATACTATAGTGTGTACTATAGTGTGTACTATAGTGTATACTATAGTGTATACTATAGTGTGTACTATAGTGTGTACTATAGTGTATACTATAGTGTATACTATAGCGTGTACTATAGTGTGTACTATAGCGTGTACTATAGTGTATACTATAGTGTGTACTATAGTGTGTACTATAGTGTGTACTATAGCGTGTACTATAGTGTATACTATAGTGTGTACTATAGTGTGTACTATAGTGTGTACTATAGCGTGTACTATAGTGTGTACTATAGTGTGTACTATAGTGTGTGTGGTGTACCTGCAGCCTTCAGCGCTGGTGCCACCTCCTTGTACTCCAAGCGGTGAGTCTTGTTCTTATCAAACACCAAGAAGATGTCCTGAGGACACATGGGACAAAATAATAACATGTATAACACATTAATAACATTTACAGTGGGGCTAAAAAGTATTCAGTCAGCCACCAATTGTGTAAGTTCTCCTACTTAAAAAGATGAGAGGTCTGTAACTTTCATCATAGATAAACCTCAACGATGAGAGACAAAATGAGAATAAAATACATAAAATCACATTGTAGGATTTTTAATTAATTAATTGGTAAATCCCTCCGTAAAATAAGTAGTTGGTCATCTACAAACAGACCTGTAACTTCTTCTTTAAGAGGCTCCTCCTCCACTCGTTACCTGTATTAATGGAACCTGTTTGAACCTCAAACAGTCACACTCTAAACTCCACTAAGACCAAAGCGCTGTCAAAGGACACCAGGAACTAAAACCAGGCTGGTAGACTGGATCTACAGTAGGTAAACAGCTTGGTGTGAAGAAATCAACTATGGGAGCAATTATTAGAAAATGGAAGACATACAAGACAGTGATAATCTCCCTCCATCTGGGGCTCCAAGATCTCACCCCGTGGGGTCACAATGATCACAAGGTGAACAAAAATCCCAGAACCACACGTGTCCCGCTGCTTAAGCCACTACATGTCCGTGTTGCCCAGCAACAGCCCCAAAACATCACTGCTCTAGAGGAGATCTCCATGGAGGAATGGACCAACATACCAGCAACAGTGTGTGACTTACAGGAAACGTTTGACTCTGTCATTGACAACAAAGGGTACGTTACAAAGAACTGAGATTAACTTTTGTTATTGACCAAATACTTATTTTACACTACAATTTGCAAATAGCGTAGCCACTATGAGAGCAAGAGGCCCCTCCCAGCTCGGGCCTAATAACACAATAATAACATGTAAAATACAATAATAACTTTGTTATTAACACAATAATAACATGCATAACACAATAATAACATGTAAAATACAATAATAACATGTAAAATACAATAATAACTATGTTAATAACACAATAATAACATGTAAAATACAATAATAACTACGTTAATAACACAATAATAACATGTAAAATACAATAATAACTACGTTAATAACACAATAATAACATGTAAAATACAATAATAATTACGTTAATAACACAATAATAACATGTAAAATACAATAATAACTATGTTAATAACACAATAATAACATGTAAAATACAATAATAACTACGTTAATAACACAATAATAACATGTAAAATACAATAATAACTATGTTAATAACACAATAATAACATGTAAAATACAATAATAACTATGTTAATAACACAATAATAACATGTTAAATACAATAATAACTATGTTAATAACACAATAATAACTATGTTAATAACACAATAATAACATGTAAAATACAATAATAACTATGTTAATAACACAATAATAACATGTAAAATACAATAATAACTATGTTAATAACACAATAATAACATAGGTCATTACTTGTTAATGCTGTAGAATAGCAGCACATTTTGTTCTAAAAAGTTTGATTCTAATAAAAAAGCATTTAAAATGTTCAAAGATCAGAACTTTGTTAAAAATACAAGGTTGATTGTTTAATTTAAAATGGTGACATTTAACGCATGTTTGTGTTTTGGTGTGACTTTTACCGTCCACCTCCTGATTTTGTCCCACAGCAGCTGAAACTCAGGCCAGTTGAGGCGAGCGATGCCTTGACTCTACACACACACACACACACACACACACACACACACACACACACACACACACACGCACACACACACGCACACACACGCACACACACACACGCACACACACACACGCACGCACACACACACATGCACGCACACGCACGCATACACACGCACACACACGCACGCACACGCACGCACACACACGCACGCACACACACACACACACGCACGCATACACACGCACACACACGCACACACACGCACGCACACACACACGCACACACACGCACGCACACACACACACACGCAAACGCACACACAGGTCAAGGACAATATACAAACACCAAGGACTTGTTGTCATTTTCTATATTTCTGTTCTAGTTTTTAGTTTTGAGTCATTTTTAGTGTATTTCTGTTGTTGCTTTGTATGTTTTTTCTGTTATATTTGTGTCTACTTACAGTCATCTGTGTTTTTGGAGAAAATAAATTTGTTTTTTTTGTGCTTTCTTCTGTCATTTTGTGTATTTGTAATGTTGTTTTGTGCATTCTTTTGCTTATTTACTGTAATTTTGTGTGATTTGGGAGTCATTCTGTGTATATTTGTTTTGGTTTTGTCTCATTTTTAGTGTTTTTCACGGGTATTTTTGTAAATTTTTGTTTTTTGGGAGAAAATCATTTGTTGAAGTATTTCAGTCATTTTGTGTGTCTTTGAGTCCTTTTGTTCATTTATGGGTCGTCAGTTGACCATGACAAGGTTAAATAAGGTCACCTTTCAAAGAGACGCTTCAAACACACGCACACACACACACACACAGTGCTGTGGTTTTAAAGGATACATCCATGAGAACCACTAGACTCTTGCAGTGTTCCAAATCCAGGTTCTTCTCACTGCCAGCCAGCACTAAAGCACACAACACAACACGACACAACACGACACAACACAACACAACACAACACAACACAACACAACACAACACAACACAACACAACACAGCACGAGCACTGTAGTGACTTGTAAAGAAAATCAGCCACAAATATTTAGGCTACATATATAACCCTGGTTCTATGAGTAATATATGAGTGAGATGTCTCACTATGGGATCCAATCTCTGTCTGCATTCCTCAGAAGCATGATTTCAATCTGCCAATCCTGATTGGCCGGTGAAGCGCGTCCGTTCGCTAGGGAGGTCAGACGCGCACCATTCAAAATAAGCACCTTTTCTCCTTGTTCGAGCAAGAAGGGTAGTTTGGTGAGACATCTCACTCATATTACTCATAGAACTTTAGGTTATATACATAACCTAAAGTTCTATTTCATGATATTTCGCTCCATGGAGGACAAAGCGGAGCCAAAAATCTCTTAGGTAACAACGAGGGCATCCAGGATGTCGCTCGTTTCTTTGTCAGACAGTTTGGCCCGGTCGAGCCAGCGGGCTCATTCCAGAGCATTCTGCTCCCTCTCTGAGAGGTGCCTTAGCTTCCATCACCACGTGACAGCAGGCTGTCGAGGGAGCAGGTGAGCTGCAACAAGGGCTTCCACCAGCGGCATGCAAAGCAGTCCGAGGCTCTCCATCGCCTCACAGTCAGGGGGTGAGGCACCTGACACAGGGTTTTCATGGTGAACGGACAGGAAGGATTTGTCTCAGAGCGCCCTTCGAAAAGGGAAGCTTCTGTCCTTAGTAGCGGGACCTGGTGGTTTCAGTCACTACGACAGGCCACAGAATGGCCAGCCAAGCTGCAGCGCGTTTACACACTTCCACTGTGTCCAGGCTGGGAGGATAGGAGACGGGCGTAGAATCTTCCATTTCATCCTGGGAGGCGAAAAAGGCGGCAGGAAGCTCGCCCCGAGTTGGGGTGATGAAAGGTTAATCACGAGGACATCCTTGTGAAGCGGAGAGGGGGTCGCCAGGTCAAGCTGGGAACCCCAGCTGGAACCCTGAGCAGTCACAGTGTTCATCAGCGGAGTCTCTACTTCACCAGCCTCTACGGGGACGCCATGAGGAGGGAAGGAGTCCTGCTCCGACAGACAAACCTGGCATGCCAGCCTCCTGTGGAGGCTCCATGCGTTGAACACGGCGCAGAGGAAGGACGGATGTGCACACGGGCCCGTAGGCACCGAGGGCAGTGGAACCAAGACAACAGCGAGGTGTGCTGAAGTCAACGCACCGGCCTTGCGGCAAGGAGTGTGTAGCGAGGCTAACACCGGAGTGAAAGAGCCGCTGGGAACCAAAATGCGCCGAAGCAGCAGCATTGGAAGGAGCCGTTAGTCGGGACTGAGGCCCAGAATGAATGGTTCACGACCTTTCGGCAGTGAAGGACAGCACCTATCAAACAAAGCAAGGTAAGAGCTGTGTTTTTTCCATTTCTCGGCCTGTTGTGGACTAGAGCAGGCACTAGTTCTGCCAGCGTCCGTCGGCTAGAAAAGGAATCTGCCTGTGGACAGTAAAATTGGCAAAACATAAAAACGTGAGATAGCTGATGTTTGAATGGTGCGTGTCTGTCTGTAAAGGAGGTAGGTGCTTCCTAGCGGACAGACGCACTTCACTGGCCAATCAGGTTTGGCAGATTGAAATAATGTTTCTGAGGAATGCAGACAGAGGTTGCATCCCATAGTGAGACATCTCACGAAATATTATGAAATTTAAGTATATTTAATGTAAATTAAATAAAACAATTAAATGAAATAAATAAATAGATAAACAGATGAAAAGGGAAAAGAATAAATAGACAAAATTAATTAAAAGGATAAATAAACAGATTAAAAAAAATTAATAAATAAACATATTAAATTAAAAAGGAATAATAAAAAAAATAATTTAAAAAGTAATGAAATAAATGTACTAATACACACACACACACACACACACACACACACACACACTCACCTCCTCCCTGTATGGCCTCAGTCAGGAGTCTGTGGAGATGAACTGGTTTACAGTATCCTTTCTGAGAGAAACAATAGAGGAGTCAGTGTGTGTGTGTGTGTGTGTGTGTGTGTGTGTGTGTGTATGCTAAGCTCACCTTACTGCAGTGCTTCTTAAAAAGCAGTTTAACAGATTTAGACGACGGAAGAACAGCCTGATGAGGAAAGGACAGCTGAGGAAGAAACAGAGAGACACTGAGGGATGGATGGAGGGATGGAGGGATGAACTGATGGATGTAGTCAGCTGACCTCTTTTGCTGAGAGGCGTCGTGGAGATGGTTTCTGAGATGGCCTAGAAACACAAAGACACAAACACGTCATTTTACACTGTTCTGAGGATCACATGATTAACATTTAGATTAATGATCAGAACATTAAGAGGTTTTCTTTTTGTACATTTTTGTTTCATGTTGTGTATTTCTAGTCGTTTTGAGTGTTTTTGGAGTAATTTTGTGTATTGTTTTACTTTATTGTATTTTTTTTAGTTTTGTATATTTTTCTCCAATTTTGTATATTTATTTTCTCATTTTGTGTATTTCCATAGTCTTTTTTGCTGTTTTGTGTAGTTTTCTGTCCTTTTGTATATTTTTCTCTAATTGTTTTGTATTTTTTTAGCCATGTGTTGAGTAATTCTGTGTATTTTTGTTCTCTTTTTGTGTATTTTGAGGTTTGTAGGCCACGTTTGGATGCTCAGAGTGTTCAGTGGGGCTTTGGGGCTGGAAGTGCAAGGAGAACATGGAACCTCCACACTGGTGACTCACATGGCGGCGTTGCCCTGCCCCGTCAGCACGCGCAGCAGGAACGCCCCCTGCTGGTCGGGCTCAGCCGTGGACGGGATGATGATGTAGCGTCCCGGGGGCAGAAAACCACGGAGAACCACCTCCCTACGAGACGAGTACTGACGGGTGTAGAGCAGTGGGTGGAGCTTACCCAGCTCGTCAGCTGACAGGTATGTGTTGGTGGGATGGGCCTGGAGGGTCAGGGAATCACTCAGTATAAACCAGTGTGTGTGTGTGTGTGTGTGTGTGTGTGTGTGTGTACTCACACTGTAAACGTGCACTGCGATGGCGAGGTCGTTGCTGTTTCTTTTTCGTTGGTGTTTCTGCATCAGAGCCAGAACAAAGGAGCAGGTTTCCTTTGATCCTTCAGGCCCGTCGTCCACCTTAGACAGAACGAAGAAGAACTGCGGATTCTTCCAGAACTGACCTGTGACGTGATAGGGCCACATTTAGCACATGCACCTCACGCTGCCACCAGGGGGCGAGCACAACCAGCAAGATGGGGTTAAAATGTCTATTTTTGCATCGTTTTGACTAGAATAATGACCAATCTAAGCATTAACACAGGAAACAACAAATAATTAGTGTGATTTTGGTTGTTGTTCTGTAAATTTGTCTCTGATTTGTTGTTTTATGAATTTTTGTTGTGGTTTTGTGTGTTTTTGAAATAATTTTGTGTATTTCTGTTGTTGTTTCGTGTGTTTTTCTCTCATTTGGCATGTTTTTGTTGTTTTATGCACTTTCGTTGTTGCATTGTGTGTCCTTGGAATATTTTATTTTTGTATTCTGATGTTGCTTTGTGTGTTTTTGTCATTGTATTTTGTGTTCCTGGGCTAATTTCTTGTATTTTTTAAATGCTTTGTGTTTTTGTATATTTTTCTGTCCTTCTGTGTATTTTTGAATAAATTTTGTTTATTTCTAAAAATAATTTTGTCTATTTTTGTTTTTCTCTCATTTCTTGTGTTTTTGTCATTTTATGCATTTTTATTGTTGCTTTGTGTGTTATTGGAGTATTTTTATTCTTGTATTCTGATGTCGCTCTGTGTGTTTTTGATGTTTTCAGTGTTTTTGTTGTCATTTCAATCCAAATAAATATACAACATTTCAGAAAAATACACAAAATTACAACAAAAATACACAAATAGACCATTAAAATACAATAAAGACTACAGAAAAACAGAGAATATTACATCACAGGTATAAAAAGATGACAAACTCCTTTGTTGTTTCTTGTGTTATTGCTCTGATTGTTCATTATTCTAATGCTAACATGAACTTTGATCATGTGACCCTCAGATCACAGTTGTGTGTCCTTGCTGTGATACTAGTTGTGTACCTCTGGTCTGAGTTGCTGGTACCTGCTTGCACTGGTCCTCCTGCTGAGATGGATGGAACCCAGTTTCCATGGTGTGTGATGCAGCTCAAGGGAACAATGCTGGATCCCGTTTCACCGACCGACTCCGTCAGGTAACAAACCTCCATCATCTCAAAGTATTGACGGAAGTCCGCCACCGACATCCTGAGGAATCGCAGCACATGTGACTGATGTGTTTTTAATCCAGAAACTATACGTACATAAAGTAAAGTAACGTGTGGCGTTCCCCAAGGCTCTGCTCTAGGACCTCAACTGTTCTACAAAGACCATCTTCATGTTGGTGAAGCTTTGCAGACAACATATTTACCTTTAAATATCTAAAGGGGAGATTATGGACTCAGAGGAATAACATTTTTTAGTCTATGAAATTCAATCTAAAACTCTTTTTGTTGCTATTCTTTAAAGGTGCAGTCCGCAACTCCCAGATTCCTCTCTCCCCCTCCCTCCCCGCTGCTCTCTTGCCCTGCCTCCAAACTTTCCAAAGTTCCTCCCTCAGAGGAGCTAACAAGCTAACGTTAGACAGACAGGAACATCACAATAATATAACATGGTCTGTTAAAAGCATATTACTGCAGCGCTTCTCTCTATGTGTACACACCTCAGCAGCAGCCGCAACAACACAGTGTCACTTACAGCAGCCACACGTAGGCTGCTGCACACACATGAACAACACATGAACTACAGATTTCTAGTGTAACAATTACAAATCAATCATAATGTAAATCAAGCAGCAGTAATTACCTTTCAAGCAGAAAAGTTACTAATTCCATCTTCTACTCCTCCAGACCATACACTGTAAAAAAGATGGTGCTCTCGCTCCGGGAAAGGGGCGGGGCCTGTGAGCTATCTGTCAGACAGCCCATCAAACACAATCCTGGCACTGATTGGTTCTTTTTGCTTGGTCGCGGTGCATTCTGACAATCTGCCAAAGGCTGCAGGAGCAGCAGGGGGCGGGGCTCAATGAACCTGTTTTTTTTCACATAAACTACACGTTTGATGTAAAGCTGTCCTTACATAGTGACAGCTTTAGCTAACATGACAAAAAAGTAACTTTTATAAGAGTTGCAGACTGCACCTTTAAGTTTTAGGTGTTTTTTTTTTAAATGTAATAAAAAGAGCTCAAGAAAAAAGAAAATAACGCTCAGTGAGGATGGCCTTGTGATATACCGGTGAGCTGTGATAGGCTGATGGCCTGTTTTTAAAAAAAATGTATTTAATGGGCTCAACCCAAACTCACCAGAACTCGCCCTCATTCCGGCGAACCCTGCCCAGTCTCCTCTGCTCCTCTGGGCTCACCTTGTTCCACTCTGGACTGGAGACAGAAGGAGAACTTCCAGTCAGTGGGCGGGGCTTGAGAGGGAGGATGTGTGTGTGTGCGTGCGTGTGTGTGTGTATGTGTGGTTGCTGATCTTCACATCATGTCACATTCTATCAAAGTGCTCCAGAGGAAGGAAAAGCAGAGAACCAGAGACAATGGCACAATATTCTTTCAGATCAGTCATGGGAAGAGGGAAGTCCTTACATTCATGACACAAAAGGACTTAAAAATACACAAAATGACCCAAAAATGCACAAAAGGACAGAGAAATTCACTTAAGCACTTCAAAAAGTAACAAAAGGACTTCAAAAACACAAAAAATTACAGAATAATACACAAAAAACAACAAAAAGACACCCAAAACCAAGAACATCAGAAACACAGAAAAATGACTAAAAAACACACAAAAAAGTAAAAAGAAATACAGAAAAAACTTCAAAAACACAAAAAATGAGTGAACAGGACAAGAAATATACACAAAATTACTCCACAACAAAAATGACTAAAAAAACACACAATACACAAAACGACACCAAAAATGTACTAAGTACATCCAAAAACACACAAAATGACAAAACACTCAAAAACTAAACAAAAATAGAAAGATTACTACAAAAACACAAAAAGTTATAGAAAAATGCACAGAATTACTCCAAAAAAACACAAGACAACTACAGGAAGATATAAAATAACACAAAACAGAAAAAAGCTGTACAAAAGGTCAACAAAAATATTTTTAAAAACACAAAAAAAGATCAACATAAAAACAAAAATGACTCCAAAGACCAAAAATGATAACAAAATATAAAAACTTGTGTTAAAGCTCAGGTTGGTCATTATTCTAAATGCTGATATGTTGATAATGTCAGATTATTAAAAAAACAACATAAAGATGTGCACAGGACACGCCCCCACAGACCTGAGGCTTTTCTTTGTCTTTATGATTTCTATAAACACTGAGGTCATTGTGTTTACATTCTAATGGTTTTATTCATGCTCTGCTTTAGGAACAATAACATAAATCACTTTTATTGAGCCTTTTTGGCCTTAATAACAACATTTTCTCTCCTTTTCTGTGTAAATATAGGTGAGGAAGTAGAAAGACAGGTTGTATATTTACCAGTGTTGGGAACGTTACTTTAAAAAAGTCATTAGTTATAGTTACTCACTACTTGTTCCAAAAAGTAACTGAATTACTCTATAATAAAAGTAACTCATTACCAAGTAAAGTAACTGTGTTACTGTTAAAAAAAAAGATGCCAAAGAATTCATATTTTTTAGATGTGTGTGTCATTGTGAGGTGTTTCATTAAATATGAGTTGTTTACAACAGATGTGGACAAAGTCTTCACTCCTGGATATAATGAACACTTCACATGTACGTTCATGTCTTTGACCATAATTAATATAAAGTAGTGTTTATATCGTTACCTTAAAAATGACAACTTTTCATCAGATTGTTCCACGCTCACCATCTCTGCTGAGTCATCACATCTGTAGTGTGTGTGTGTGTGTGTGTGTGTGTGTGTGTGTGTGTGTGTGTGTGTGTGTGTGTGTGTGTGGTGTGTGTGTGTGCGTGTGTGCACGCGCTGACACGTGTGTAAAAACACTAGCTCTGATTGGCTACCATGGAACATGACGCCGCCTTAGCCAATCCTAATCGCTCACCTTGTTTTTAACCCGCCTCCTCACTACAGCTGTGTATGAATCCAGGGACGTTTTCAGATCAGTTTATTCAATCAATACATGTAACGCACCACATTTAACGTTCAGTAACGATAACGGCGTTGTAACGGCAGAAAAAGTAATTAGATTAACCCGTTACTGAAAAACAAAAAAACGCCGTTATTTTAAACACCGTTATTCCAAACACTGATATTTACTGATGTATAAACTTCACTGGCTGATCCAGATCAACATGTGCTCACATATTGATCTGGAATTGATGTAAACAAAGGCAGAAAGTCTGAGTCTGGCTTTGATTGGCTTCTATTTGTACGTTGGTTTGAAGAATCTGCTTTAGTTTTCTGTAAATCCACATAAAGTCTGTTCTTCATATGTCAGACTCTCTGATATCACAAATACAATGAAACGTCCCGTTACACAAGGAGGTTAGTATTGTTGTTCTGTACTCCTTTTTATGAACACATCTGTTGCAACAACAACACATTTCCAGCAAAATGCATTAAGATTTTTACTAAAATTGGTCACAAAATATAAAAAATTTTGAAGTGGGGACATTGTGTAGCAGCTGCTCCTGGTTGTCGTTGTGTATGAAAGTGGAGCGTTAGCGACGTTGTGTTTGTTTGTAAAATGACAGTTTTCTTTCAGTTCCTATCCAAACTATTGTCAGACTCTGTGCTCGTATTGCTTTCCTTCCCATCAAAGGGAAACCATATTTGATTTGTGCATTTTAGTTCATTTTGCATGTTTTAGAGTCATTCTGTGTATTTTGCTTTCATTTTGTGCTTTTTAAAAATTTGATTTGTGTATTTTATTTCATTTAGCGTGGTTTTAGTCATTCTGTGCACATTTTCTTGGTTTTTGGAGTAATTTTATGTATTTTCCTTTGTGTAGTCTGGGTAGGAACCACAGCCCCGCCCCTCCTAACCTAAAGCCTAAAGCCTGACAAACACGTGGTTGGTGTGTAGTGCTACGAACCCTTTCAGGTCACTCCAGGGCCCCTCCCACTCCGTGTTGCCCCAGGGGTTGAGAATCCTCACTAAATACTCTGACCCGTAGGTTGTCGCCACCTGACGGAAGAAGAAAAGGAAAAGGCTGAAGTCTCAGTGATTATTTCTTGGTGTTTCGTGTGTGCGTGGGGACTGTTACCTTCTCCACTGCAGTCAGAGAGTAAGCGTGTCGGTACATGATCCCCATCACGTTCCTTTCCTCCAGAGAACCCTGAGGACACAACAAATCCACCAAAGCCGCCCATGGTCAGGGGTGTGTGGTGTAAAGGGCAAAGCTAATGACTGGTTCCCATTGACTCAGGTATTAAAAATATGGCTGGACACGCCCTCCCTCTACCTGACAGTTAGCACAGTTGATTAGCGCTCCTTTAGCTAGCAGATTTCTGAGGAATGACGGCATGTCACTGGGCATGGCGGAGATCTTCAACACCTCTGTCACGCCACCTGTCATGTCCACCATGGCTTCATGAGGAAGGCCCATATCCAGGGCACGGTAGCCCCCCTTCATCCTGGGACAGAGAGGAGAGCAGGGACAAAAGGCTAATTCAGTTTCAGGGTCATAGGTAGAGTCGACTACTGTCATTCATTTGACATTTTATGTGCTTCATAGAATGAATGTAAACGTGATGGTTAGTAATGCTAACGTTAGCCACACTGGGAGATGCATTAGGGTCATTCCATGTCATTTCAACACATTTTCAGGACATCCCACACAATTGTTCCTCTATAATTCAATAAGCACATTGTAAAATTCTAGTTTTTTTTAAATTTGGCCTATTTAGTGAGGGGGAGCATGTGGCAATTTTTCTTCTATTTTCCATTTCCAAAGCATGGATGTGATTTCTGCAATTTATGAAAATCAGAATGTTTTTGGAAAAACAATTCAAACAAAGTTACACTGGGATTTCTCTGAGATACAGCAGAGATACAATTTCCAGAAAACCAATAGTATATTTTTGAAATTAAAATTCCACACATACATTTTAGTGGTTGAAATTAATTCCTTAAATTATGAAGAACCAATGCATATCTGTAACTAATGATTAGTGATGTGAACAGTCTATGTTCATAGCTCTAAACTGATCACATTACAGGGAGCTGAGACATATGCTAAGTAGTTTACTGAACATGTTCCAGACCCAAACACACACTGACTATTTAGAGGAGCTGACATGTCCACCAGATAGGATGTATAGCAGATCTATGTCTATATTCTGAGAGAGTAGGTGGAGTTTATTACTATACCATATTTACCTTTCTATGTGATAGAGTTACAGATGTTATGGCCATTTTTATATTCATCATCATATCGTCAAATGTATGTTCATGTGTACAATTTGTCATGTTTTAATACATGATGACTCCATTACTCTTTACACTTTTGAACAGCTGAATCATGATTAAACAGTACAGATCGTATTGTACTCAGTGCAGCACAGAGGCTCTGCTCACATGCAGATATACACGAACGCACACACTATCAAGGACAGATAAGAGTGGCGCCAAATCTTCCTCATAATATAAACGTCTTCATCATCCTCAAATGTTTCCACTGTTGCATCTGACTCCCCCCTTCTCCTCTGCCTCAGGGTGGAACTTCTTATGTTATCTATATAAAAGCTTAAGCTGTGAAACGGTCAGGGGGAGCGGCTCGATCATCGGACGTCCGCCAGGACGGTCACTAATTTTTGTTTCACTTTGTTCCATCTTTGTCCTTTTTTTTTAATTTAGTTTTAGAATAAACTTTTTTATAAAATCATCAATGCTCCGACTGGACTCCATCATTCAACCAGAGCAATAAATCATGTCTCCAAATGAGGTCAACCGCAAATTCTGCCGTAACACAGACATATTGGAAGATGCAAGTGGTGAAAAGGGTTCAAAGTGTCAATATTGGAACATTTAGTTTAAACTGGCAAATAATGGGCGTGACAAATGGTGAATGTGTTTAAATTGGTAAAAATAAGCACTAAATATTTTGAAAAGAGGTTAAAAGTGTCAATAAAGAAAGGGTTTATAAGTGCTGAAAATGTGCAGAAAAGACATTTAATGAGAGTAAAGTAGAGCCCACTCACTTGGCGTAGGCCTTTTCCAGCAGAGCGCTCCAGAACTCGTGTTTCTGTGGTGAGCTGAGGTAGATCAGCCTGTTGTCCTCCGTGGGTAAAAGGTCATCGATACGAACCTCCTCCCACTGACCGTACTGCCAGAACTGCACAGGGGGCGGGCATTAAATGTGATATTTAAAAGTGAATTTTCCTGAAACAGTTTTCACACACCCTGAAGATGAAGCTGCCGTTGTATCCGTCCTTGAAGGTTTGCTCCAGAGGAACCACCTTCTTCAGCAGAGATCGGTGGATGGAGAGGGACGCAATGGCAGAAAGCAGCCAGCAGTCGTCTGTAGTAGAGGTGATATCAGCAGATATCAACTAATCATCATTTTTACTCTTTTTCTGCAACTACACCAAACTCACCAGATTTCAACCTATTTTCATCACTTTTTCTTGCCATATTTTTGCTCCTTTTCATGTATTTTTGCTACATTTCTCTCATTTCTGACACTTCATCACATTTTTTCCACATGGTGGTGTCTTTTCACCATAATTCATGCTTATTTTTTTCCAATTTGGCCACATTCACAACTTGTCATGTCCAGTATTTGCCAGTTTAAACTAATTGTTTCAACTTTTTAAATTAAATTACCCTGTTTCTGGGGTGGGATTAGTGCACAAAATGAGACGATGCGCCTTTTTCTCCTGCTTCTTTTCTTTATTCTGCATCTTTCTTGAAATACAGTTAATTATATAAAATACAGTGTGTAGTGTTTTAATTTGGAAAAAGAATAATATTTAAAACGATTCAAAAATTTATTTTTAAAACATTCCAGGAAACCCCACATGGGGTCACAACCCCAAGGTTGAAAAACCCTGCTTTAACCAGCGTGAGATTCATGAACGGAAATCTCACAGACATTAATTTGAGCAGCTAATCACTGGTCCTGCTCTAACATGAAGTCGACTGGTTTTCCCGTCAGCAGCAGAAACATGACTGAGCATGTGTGACTCACATTAAATCACATTAAACCTGGCAACGCAGCAACGATACAGAGTAGCTCCTAAACGGTGACGTACACGTTTATACGTGCATAGGTCACATGGTCTCACCTAATAGACTGTTTATAGAACGTTTACAGCAATGTTTATCTGTTTAATACAGGGACAGGAAACTGGGGACCCTAGGTCTAATTTTGTGTGGCCCCTAAAATAAACGTACAAAATGATTTCAAAAAACATTATGAAAGACAATTAAATGAGAAAAAAATACACAAACTTACACCCAAATTACACACAACGTCTAAAATACACAAAATGTATTGAGAAAAAATAATTCTGTCACAAAATGACAGAAGAATAAGAAGATAATCCAAAAATATACAAAACACCAACTAAAATACACAAAACGACAATGAAACTACACAAATTGACTTGCACAACACACAAACCAGCAACCAAACTACGCAAATTTAATCCAGACGTACAAAACAATAACAAAAATACACCGAACGACAACAAAAACACACACACAATTATGCAAAATATTAAGGCCAGTGTTGCCGGATTTTCCTGCATTTTATGAGATTTTGAGTTTTAAACACACTTTTCGGGCAGGGAATCATCTGCTGTATCTGGCAACATGGGTTGACAACAATAAATGTCAGCGTCAGACAGTACATTATATTATATATATATATATATATATATATATATATATATATATACACTGTGTGACATGTTAGTGCTGTTGTGTTGTCATGTGCATCAATGCAAAAAAGATCATGATGATTATCATGTACACGTGCACACCTCCAGTGCAGAGCGTGCACGCTCATCACACACTGAATAAGATCCTCTGCAGTCGGGCTCGTCTGCGTTATTATAGCTTATGTCATTTCTGTAATTATAGAAAATTACAGTTAAATATTTTAACCGCTCCTTGAAACATGTCACATGACTGACTTCACTCTAAACATATTATTACTAGCACACATTACACACACCTGGGTACTGTTCACCCCCTACACATCTGTAAACACAAACTTAATCCTAAAGGGGGTGTACTATAAATCTAGATGAACTCTTATCACGCTAACTTCAGGATTTAATCAGTGTGTGCTGGACTACAAAGCTCACTGGAGCTTAATCACTATGGTAACTAATGCTACACAGCTAACCTGGTTGTGACCAGGTTTTTCTCTGGCTTGGATGTTAGCGAGTCCTAAAGCCCCGCCTCCTGACCAATCAGATCTCTTAGAAAATGACCTGCCCATTGTTAGATGATCCTGGTTGATGCAGATCTAACAGCTGAGTTTATAAAGAAGATTATTAATTATGAATTAATCATTTCATTTACCGATGACATCATTTAAGAAAGATATAGATTTATATCTGATGGACTGATCTACAGTCAGCTGATGAAGCCTGTGTGTAGATTTGTGTGCACAGACGGGTGAAGTCATTAATTCATTCATTCATACGTTATAGTGAGGCTGACATCATCATCATCAGGAACATACTACAGTAAACAATGTGTTCTCATCCCAGTGTGTGATAAATAGATCTACATGAATAGAAACACGTGTGTGCTGTAATAAAGTTTAACTGCAGAGCGCTGTCTGTTTATCATCTAATAGATTAAAATCATAAATAATCTCACACTTTTACACATTAACAGTATCAGCAGCTTCCTGTCTGAGTTCTATCATTCCTGTCTTTTCTGTAACAACAGGGTTGTTTTTGGTCTGAATTATGGATTTTAATTATTTATCATTTTAAACTTCATCAACCTGGTCAGTACCAAGTTATGAAGTGGATCAGATCTGATCGAGTATAAAAGCTCCGCCTCCTGCTTCACTGTCATCATGGATTTATATTAATTATATTTATTTAAGATCATAATCTGTTCATTCATTCATTGTAAAGACGCTCAGTCTAACAGTTCTCTCCATTGATTGGTCAGATGCTGCATTCTCCACCTCTTTCATGTGCACGAGCACGTAGCGAGGCTGTAATAAATTAGCGTGTTGTGATCATAGGTGATGACGTTGGTAGTACAGTCTGTCTGACAGGGAACGTTTGGTTAGTTAAAGCCAGCTAACGTAGATTAATCTAATCTAGATTAGTAACATAGAGCCAAAATGTCTCAAAATAAACCTTTACCTTTAATGTATATGAACGTGTCCTGCTTTTAAAACATCCTCACAGGTCAGATCTATCAGTCATCACAAAGGTGATGCAGCATCTTCTCATGTCTGATCTGATCTGATCTAATCTGATCTGTCACTCACTGAGTTTTCCCTGACGGACGTCCAGTCTCGTCGCTCCATCCACGATGAACTGTGGCGACGCACAGAGTTCCTGTAGAACACACAGAGGTAGAGAACATGGTACATTTTATCACAAACGTGATCGGATCTGATCTGAGGGTCACATGATCAACATTCATGTGATCATGTGACAAGATGAGAAACGTTCTCATCTTGTCTGCACTACTACTGTATGTATGGTTGGCAAAATGACAATAAAGCTCGATTTGATTTGGTGGTCATCTACGTGCACAGCCACAGTGAACTGGTTAGACTGGTTAGTATAAGCATGGCTCTGTCTCTGTGCACATGCAGACATGATCTGTTCCTTTGTTTACTGTTGTCTTTGGCTTATTTCCTGATTCTGTCAGGACAAGGACACGCCCCCTTTAGGTTACCTATGTTATGTAGGCTCCGCCTCTGTCTCCTGTGCTATTACTCTCACTTTTGTTCATGTTTCTAAGGTTGAATATCACCTTTAGTTTAACCCTCATCCCTATTGCTGAGTTTGTTTCCTTTTTGATTCCAAAGGATGACACATCAAAAGCTCAGTGTTAGCATGTTTACAGGATTGGCTTTAGTGAACAAACAGAGCAGCCATCTTTAAACGTTATGATACCAACAGCCAATAGGGTGACATTTCACATTAGCTCTATGTTAGCAACGTTAGTAAATAAATAAACAATATCAGACATGGGAAACTGTGGCCCTCAGTCTATTTCTGTGCAGCCCTAACACCAAATACACAAAAATTGTTGTAAAAACATACAAAACAACAAGAATAAAAGAAAATAAAGAAAATCACAAATAACTCCAAAATCACATAAAACAACCAACAAACCAAACAATATGACTTTAAACACATAAAATGACAACAAAAATACACAAAGTGACTCCTTTCCTAAAAGCGTAACATTGTCCAAAATGCCTCCACTGGAGATAAGAGGCTCCGCCCAACTCAGGTAAACACACGTGTCCTGATACTTTATTCTGTTTATATTATTGTAATCTTTGTGTGTGTGTGTGTGTGTGTGTGTGTGTGTGTGAACACACTGAGCCTGGAGCTTCTCTAGGAGGAGGCAAACAAGGCGAGAGATCCCATAATGCACCACTGGCACTCAGCCAGTGTTTGTACTCTCTGTAAGGGGGCGGAGCAGAAATCATATATGCAAATTTACAAAGATAATGGATCTTAATCCAGGTAAATTAATGTTTGATAGTGACACGCCCACGTGTTTCAGTGACACTGACATTTCTGCATCTAGATGATTTGCATCTCCACCAACCTACTCAGTCTGTTTGTGTGGAATTTGCATGTTCTCTGATGTTCTCTGATGTTCTCAGGTGTGTGTGTGTGTGTGTGTGTGTGTGTGTGTGTGTGTGTGTGTGTGTGTTGTTGTCTCCCTCTGAGTGTAACCAAAGTCTGTTCCTGGAGAGCTTCTGTCCTGCACGTTTTAGATTCACTACAGCTGATTGTACGACATGCAGAACAGGAGCTCTCCAGGACTGAGCTGGGATAGAGGTGAGCAGAAGTCATTAATAATACATGTGATATAACAGGACTCACATCACGTGCACACATCATTTGATTGAAATTGGACATAAAAGAGGAGTTAAATGAAATGAATTGATAATTATCCAACCTTATTGTTAGTCCTTTCTGTTTGTTTTAACAGTAACTATGAGTTAGAAGATGAGTTTGAAACATTTTCCTGTTCAACGAGTCAGACCAACACTAAAATTGTCCAGGTCACACATTTACAGTAAGAACTACAGGTGGGAAAATATCAATTCACATTCATCTCTTTATTTTCTGACCCACGGGGTCTGCTGGTGCCTATCTCCAGCTCTCATTGGGCATTAGGATGGGTACACCCTGGACAGGGCAAAACACACACTTAATAACTTCAAACATACACAGCATAAAACATAACAATCCTAAAACTATAAAAACAACCAAAGATAACAATAAAAACATGAAAGATAACAATCCTAAAATGAATAAATATTTAAAAGCTCATTTGAAAAGATGGGTCGTGAGCCTGTGACGTTCTCTGTGTCCTTGAGATGATTTACTGTATATCAGTAGTTTCATCTTGTAGTTAACTGCTTAATACAGTGTACTGCTGTTGGTACACGAACCCCAGGTTAGGGATCCCCTTTCTAGCTTCTTATTCCCGTTTATCAGGGTCGCGGGGGTCTGCCGGTGCCAAATTATTACTATTATTATTAATAATACTTTACCTTTGGTCGCTTCCACTGGACCCCGGAGCTCATCTCCAGCTCCCCCAGAGGGAAGTGGTAGTCCACGAACAGCCCGTCCCGGCCACTCGTGGTCACGTCCCCGGTCTCTGGAGGCAAGTCTCCGTCCATCAGTTCCGACAACCAGCGGCGGGACTGGGAGCCCAGCAGCTCGTCAGAGCACACCGAGTCCGAGTCCACGTTCAGGTCCAGGTCCAGGTCCAGGTCCAGGTCCTCCAGCGGAGAGGTCAGAGACCCCTCAGAGGAGGGCACGCTCAGCTGCGTCATCACGTCCACGACCCCGGTGCACTTTAACAGCGACATGTTTGTGTATCCGTCTGTAACCGACCGTCTACGAGCCCGCCACGCCCGCTGCTCAGGTAAGGTCAGGTCACGTGACAGCGAAGCAGGTAAACACGGACTGAGGGCGTGGTCTGCTACAGCTTAGTTTAAAATCAGCTTTTTCGGCTTCATTTTAATAAAATTAGTGAAATAAATAAAGCAGTTTTTCAAACGAAAAAACTGTTACCAAAATAAAAGCATGTGTCCGGAAGTTTTACATTAAAAAATCTTTGTAACAAGTACATTTTCTTGACTGTGGAATAAAATAATCAATGTTTAGTGTTTATTTTCAACATGTGTGGAAACCCTGAAGTGACTCATCATAAATTGCAGGAACAATGTTGTCCTCCATCTGCACCGTAATTGTATAAAATATATAAATAAATAAATATATTAAAGTGTTTAAGTTAGACTGCAAAGTGCATTATTGGCGTTCTGACGTCATCTGCTGTTCACCACTGGTTTTGTGTCTATTGCCAATGTGTGTGAGTAATAAAATACAATTAAAAACCCTTTGTACACATTATTTAAATCTTTTGGTTTTAACACTAAAAAACACCCATGTTAAAAATTTAAAACTATTTAAAAACAATGAACCTTTTACTGGTGAATAAGTTCCATTTATTTGTAATTTTTGCTGTTTTGCCATGTCAAAAAATAAAACAGTCACTGCTATTATTGTGAAAAGGTTAAACGGGTAGTTATGGTTTAGATGTTGCACGTGAAACGAGTAAAAACTCTCCTCCAGTCAGTAAAACGATGACACACCCGTGTTATGTCAACACCAGAAACATGTGATGTCAACAAGAAAGTTAAAGCATACGCACACTCAAGCTGGGAATGATAAATTACTTTTATTGTGAAAAGTAGGAAGATTGAAAGCAAAAGAGCAGTTTGTCCAAGTCATGACTGAGCTGTGTGTGTGTGTGTGTGTGTGTGTGTGTGTGTGTGTGTGTGTGTGTGTGTGTGTGTGTGTGTGTGTTGAATCACTGAGACGTGGCCATGATGCTGGAAACACCTGTGATAAAACAAGAAGACAGTCATTAACATCCTCTATCAGAATGATTGTCATAACTCACAATCTTTTCCTAAATATCCTAAATCTAAGAACTTAGATCTATACATAATTAAATATTATCATATCAGAGTATAAAATTACTAACTATCTTAAACAGACGGAGTTCAAACCTATATCCTCTTTTCCACTTTGTGGCAGGCGATAATAATCATAACTAAAAGTCATGAAGGATGACGAGCTTGTGGCGAGTGTCAGGACACAGACCAACGTGCCATTTGCTGTGAACAGGTGGTTATGAAGTTTATGAAGGTGTGATTTAAAATGTGAAGGTTTGCACACATTATAGCACCACCTAGTGGTGCACTTTCTGGTATGAGTGATCTGTGTGGTAAATTTCACAGCCCCCAACATAATAATTCAGTTGAAATAAATATTTGTTGTTTATGTTGTAATAAGCCACGCCCACTTTGACCATCGACGATTAACTGTGAGATATGACCTCAGGAGCGACCCAAGGTCATACCCACCAAATTTGGCAAAAATGGGTCTTGTTATTTAAGAGAGAGCTAAGTTTTCCTCAAGCACAGCTGTTCACACGTTAGAGTCGCTCAGACAGGTTTACCTTCCAAAATAAGATTTGTAATTTTCACACTAGACTCACCACCGTTAAGTGAACCGAGCACGTAAACATATAATCAGAATGATTGACAACTAGGAGGACCAATAGTTAAGATGATCCACCCAGAATTTAAAGCTAAAATAACATCATCCACTATACCTGTAATGTAATTTGTGTATTTATTTTGTATAACTGTTTTTGCCATTTTGAGTATTTTTCTAGTCTTTTTTTTTTTTTTTTTTTTTTAACTTTTTAGACTAATTTGGTATATTTAAGTAGCATTTGTTGTTTTATGAGTTTTTTGTCATTATGTGTATATTGGTTTAGATTGTGTGTTTTTGGAGTCATTTTTGTTGTTTTGTGTATTTTTGGAGTCATTTTTGTTGTTTTGTGTATTTTTGCAGTCGTATTGTGTATTTCTGTATTCATTTGTGTATCTTTGTGTATTTGCGTTTTTTTGAAGGTATTTTTTGAGGCAATTTTGTGTATTTCTTTTGTGTGAATTTGTTGTCCATACATGTAAATCTCTGTGACCTAAACATGTGAATGAGCTCTGACATCATCAACATGCTGCACAGATTAAATACAGACGTGCATGGTTTGGCATTTGTCCAACCTGATATTTGTATGATTCCTTTGCTAGAACTGGACGGTAATAACATGTGATGTGACGGTAATAACATGTGATGTGACGTAATAACGTGTGATGTGACGGTAATAACATGTGATGTGACGGTAATAACATGTGATGTGACGGTAATAACATGTGATGTGACGTAATAACATGTGATGTGACGTAATAACGTGATGTGACGGTAATAACATGTGATGTGACGTAATAACATGTGATGTTGACGGTAATAACGTGTGATGTGACGGTAATAACGTGTGATGTGACGTAATAACGTGTGATGTGACGTTAATAACGTGTGATGTGACGGTACTAACGTGTGATGTGACGGTACTAACGTGTGATGTGACGGTAATAACATGTGATGTGACGGTAATAACATGTGATGTGACGTAATAACATGTGATGTTGACGGTAATAACGTGTGATGTGACGTAATAACGTGTGATGTGACGGTAATAACGTGTGATGTGACGTAATAACGTGTGATGTGACGGTAATAACGTGTGATGTGACGTAATAACGTGTGATGTGACGTTAATAACGTGTGATGTGACGTAATAACGTGTGATGTGACGGTACTAACGTGTGATGTGACGGTAATAACATGTGATGTGACGGTAATAACATGTGATGTGACCAAACACTGGATCAGGACTCACTCTCAAAGTCGATCTTCTCCACGATGTTCTTGGGCTTCACACTTTCCTCCTGGTTGGAGATAAAGATCTGTCCCTCCTCGTTCTCCGTCCAGCCGTACTTGTTCATCCACACCTTCACCTGTGTGTCTGCGTAGGTGAAACACACACACACGCACGCACGCAAACACACACACACACACAGTATGAAGGGAGAAGGAATGTGTGGGCGTTTCCCTATGCATCGTCCCCGTCCTCCTCACCCAGTGGGTCTCCCAGCATCTCAGCCAGTAGGCGGTGCTCAATGGTCTGGTAGGTGATTCCCACCACGTGGCAGATGACTGTGAGATCAGGACCAAACACAGCAGTTAGTGACACCGTCAGTGAGAAGTGGAGGTCACGTGATCACATGACGATACTCACATTTACGAACGGAGTCCTGGAAACCAGCGATGCCGTCGATGAGCTCCTTGTTCTCCTCCAGACTCGTCTGTCAGAGAAACACGTTGGAAAAGAGGAAATAAAAAAAGGTTGTGAAACCTCTGAAATGATGCAGATGCTACAATAATCTCTTCCTCCTGTAGATTTACGACTACACTGTTTAAGTTCGGTATTTTCTGGCATATCTGTGATAACCACATTTATTTATTCATCTGAATAATGTCCATTATTATTCGGGCCATAGCACAGTCATCTAAAAGATAGAAATTCTTATTTTAACAGAAATGAAATGGGTAAAAGGGGACATATTGTGAAAAATGTTCACCTTTTATAACAGTTCCCTGTGGTGTAAATGACATATCTGTGCTGGTGTTTGGTCAAAACATAACATGAATTAAGCAACAGAAGAGGTTTATGACCTTGTGAAAATGAGTTCTATGAGAGTGTCCTGTTTTGGGGGGGTGTGTCCCTGGATTTGCATAGACCTCCCCCTTCCCTCACTATGTGTAGAGCCTCTAGCTGAAACTTACCAGGACAACATTTAAGTGGTTAACTTCTCGAATAAGCCTAAATTCTGAGTGAACTCATCCTTTAGTAACTCTGTAAATTGATGATTAAACCATAAAAGCAGCTCTGTTAATAATACGTGCTGAGAGAAGTGATCAGCTCTCTCTCTCTACCAGTCACTCAGCTTTTCTAACTACAGGAATAGTTCAATCAAGGTGATAGTCATTTGTTTTGTTCAACCGCTGAGTCACATTGTGTCACAAACACGTCAGATCAGCGATATAGACATACATGCTGATGAATAGTTGACTTAACTGGCGTTCTGTAGATTTGTATGAAGTAAAGATTGACAGTGACTTGACATATATTTGCTAAATGTTTAAGTGTCAATATTAAGTTTTTCTGCAACAAGCAGTGGCTGAAATAACGGGTCATTTATTTTATATCATTTTAAAAAAAGACGTAATAAAACATTTTTTAATAACAGCAAATCATAACAACAGGTTACATTTATTCTGTTTTATATTTTGCAGAAATGCTGTACTTGAATTAAGTTAAGTAGCAACTACTTAGGTTAAAAGTGACAATAATGGTTCAACATATGACATTAGGTGAAAGGGTTTATACGTGATGAAATTGTCTTGAAAGTGGAAAAAATGTGCAGAAAAGTCATTGAAATGTGATGAAATGGGAGCAATGTTGCAAAAATGCATTAAAAGGAGCAAAAATATGGGAAAAATACAGACATAGTATAGAAAAATTGAAATAGAAAGAAAATATAAAAAGTGATGAAAATATAGTAAGTTAAAATATGGCAAGTTTGCTGTAGTTGCAGAAAAAGAATAAAAAAAGTGTTCAGAAAATATTCCTAGATTCCCCCTCCCAGTGTGTGGTGACCCACAGTGCGGAAATGAATGATGTTTAAAGTTGAATCAAAAGTTAGTGATGTCGTACCCAGAAGCTCTGGAAGTGGCAGGTCTCCAGCAGGTTCCCCAGGTACAGGATCTGTCTGATCGGACGTTCCTCTTGCTGCGACACTGTAGTCAAGGAAAGGGCCCCAACCCCCCGAAACACACACACCCAGTGCCAGCCAGCCAGCCACACGCACACGCGCACACGCACACGCACACGCACACGCACACACACACACACACACACAGAGAGAGAGCACCAAAGGGATACGTGTGTCTGGTCGATCATGCACTTGCACAGCGTGAAGTCGGTGTGTGGCAGGTTGGTCAGAGCCTTCAGCAGGATCTGTGATGTCACGGTGGTCTGGAAGTAGGCCGGGTTGAACTGGTACCTGCACACGTCAAACTGTTAAAGAAAAACTAAACCCCCCACTCCATCACACTTTTTCACACTAAAAACAGATGTAGTATTGATGAATGACTGTTGGCTCCGCCCCCTCCAGCAATAAAAGTTCCAAATGAAGCTCAGTTTGTCCCTAATCTTTAATTTTATGTCATATTTTCCACTTCAGCTCTTTAGGACAAGTTCTTACATTTAACGTCAACATACATTTGGTGTCGTGTGCCTTTTAATACAGGAACAAAGGATTTTGTGTGCAATTTTTCTGCGTTTTCGTAGACGCCATTAAGGAGAAAAGAGGAGCTCCGTGCATAGAAATAAAGACAACAGAATCCTACTGCTGCTCAACACAACAGTGGATTTACTGCTGATTTTAATGAGCAGCAGTGAATCTTGGTTGTCTTTATTTCCACGCACACGGATCTCTTTTTCTCTCCTTAAAGCTGCAGTCCGCAATTCTTATGAGAGTGACTTTTTGTCATTATAGCTAAAACTGTCACTATGTAAGGACAGCTTTACATCTAAAAACAGGCTCATTGAGCCCCGCCCCCTGCTGCTCCTGCAGCCTTTGGCAGATTGTCAGAATGCACCGTGACCGAGCAAAAAAAACCAATCAGAGCCAGGATTGTGTTTGATGGACTGTCTGACAGCTGGTGCTTACAGGCCCCGCCCCTTTCCTGTGGCTGGAGCGCCATCTTTTTTACAGTGTATGGGCTGGAAGAGTAAAAGATGGAATTAGTGACTTTTCTGCTTGAAAGGTAATTACTGCTGCTTGATTTACATTGTTTGATTTGTAATTGTTACACTAGAAATCTGTGGTGCATGCGTTGTTTGTGTGCACGCTCCGTGTGGGCTGCTGTAAGTGGCACTGTGTTGCTGCTGCTGCTGAGGTGTGTGCACATAGAGAGACAGAAGCGCTGCAGTAATATGCTTTTAACAGAGCATGTTATATTATTATGATGTTGCTGTCGGGCTAACGTTAGCTTGTTAGCTTTTCTGAGGGAGGAACTTTGGAAAGTTTGGAGGCAGGGCAAGAGAGCAGTGGGGACGGAGGGGGAGAGAGAGGGATCTGAAAGTTATGGACTACACCTTTAATGGCGTCTACGAAACAGCAGAGTGGGAACTGTCGCCCCCTGTGGTCACAGATATTTTCAGGTCACGGTTTTAATTTATCATCTGTCAGTAAACAAAAGAGGTTTACATCGACTTTTTAAGTTTTACTGATTTTTAGAGCAACACAAAGCAGCACAAGTTGTTATTTTGACTGAAAAAGCTGCTAAATGATCCTGAATGCTTCAACTCATATACTGTAGAACTCAATGGACTGAAATGGGCGATTCACGTCACTGATGTCATTTCAACATGAGACATAAAATGTGCAGAGCCTATACGCAAACCTGTAAAAACGGCAGTTTACAAGTCAGTATTGAACGGTTCAATATGTTGTTGAGAATAGTTGCATGCCTAGTAACTCCACCCCCCCAAAAACCCCAATTTTTCCTGCTGAAAACAAATGTATTTTGATATAAATCAGTGTTTTGATTTGGTGTGTTTTGTTGTAAGGCGTGATTCCCCTTTCACTGATGGAATAGAGGGGTGTATTGAGTAGCTAGTTAGCATAGCATAGACTGGTATTTATGTTGTTTCAGAGTTAATGGCAACACTCACAGCTTCAGCACTGCTAGGTTGGCCTCCAGGTCGTAGGCGTTTTCCCGCGCTTGTGTCTCCACGTAGCGTTCCAGCGTGGAAAGGTTTTCAGGGTTGTACCTGTGCAAAAGAAGAAGTCATATGATGACTCACGTTTGTTTTTGAGTGTCTATTGATACGGAAACGTATCCATAGCCCCCGGGTCTAAGGCACCTGACTGGAGAATTCTACTTTCTGCTGCTGTGGGTTTGAATCCCACTTTGGTCATATATATTTTTTTCATTTTAACATATTAAACACGGAAAATTCCACCTTTAAAAATACATATATGAAAAAAGAAACACTTTCGGGTATTTCCTGGGTTAGGGTTAAATAAAAGGGTTAGCGGGGTAGCTAAAAATAAATATGAGCTAAACTAAAACTGACGGAACTTTAAATCACGTGGTGCACCTATCACGTCACCAAAAATGGCCAATGAGGGGGTGCTGCGTATGAATAAGCTTTTTCACACTCTCGCTCTGGTTCAGCTCTTCTGCATCAGGTCAGAGGTCAGAGGGATAAACTCTCCATGGCTGATGGTGTAGGAAGTGAGTCTGACAGAGGTTTAGATTATTTTACCCATTTGAGCATTGAGTCCTTTAAACAATGTTTGCGTAAACGCGGTATCGGTCTCCGAGGCAGAAATACCGAGTTAGCTGCTAAAGCTAATGCTGCACACGAGCTGAAAATTCAGTTTTTTTTCGTGACTTTTCAAACTGTTTCAGCTGATGGTGTTACTCCATTTCACTTATAGACATGTCCATCTTATGACCTTCCTTCAAATTTGTAAATGTAATTAAAATAGTAGCTTAATAAAATAATCATGGCCCTTGTTAGTGAATGGTGGACCTCATAAATTTACCTTTTCAAAGTGAGAACTCACACTGTCCTTCTCACACGAGGACATCTCTCGTCTCATCAATAATAATTATATATTTTATTTATAAGCGCTTTTCAAAAAACTTGACACTTTACAATTATTAAAACAAATAAACAAATGAAAAAAATAAACCAACAACAATAAAGTAAATACAGAAAACACATAACGTAGAAAAGTTAAAAGCTTGTAGAGGGAGTGTAAACAGAGGAGGTCTGTCACTGATACGGTTTCTAACATCGCTTTTACAAAAGTGCTGAGATCAGCAGAAAGCCATGGTCTCTCTGAGTCAGAATATGTGCGTCGTTCCCAGATAGAGTCAGAATACGCCCGCTGGAGACCCAGGTAGTCTGTGTTTTCATTCATCAGAGGTGGAGGTGAGGGGACTGCCTAGCTTCAATACTGCTGCTCTCATCGGTTTTTAAAAGTGCTCGGATCGGCAGAAATCACCATCAGCAAAAAATTCTGGACACCTCCCCAAGTCCGAATATGTGTAATATTAATAATATAAACACTATTAAAACACTAACAATCTCAGGAATAACATTGCAAACGCTGCTAGGTTAGAAATAACAAAATAAACGAGCTTGTTTACGTTTATATCCCTCTGACCTATGACCCTCCCAGGTCGCATGCGCAGGTCCAGAGTGTGAAAAGTTTTATAGACTAGGAGTCTATTGATACGTTTCCGTATCAATAGTCACTTCCTATTGTTGATGTTTCCTCTATTCTCTAACAGGAAATTCATTGGCTGTGGTTACAGTGTTTGGTAAAGCTGGTAAATTTATGATTTTGTTTAGTTTAACATTAAAATCGCTGCTTCACGTTTCTGAAGCCACTGCTGTAACTCAGTATTACCACCAGGAGTCGCCGTTTCCCCTTAAAGCCAAAACATAATGAACCCACAAACATTTAATTTAGATGCAAAATAAACATTATCAAAACTCAAAAGCGTTACATCACAATGCAATTGACCTTTTTCCCATCACTGTTTCAATAAATCATACGCTTTTGTTTTCTATGAAACACAATTATTACATTCGACAGGGAACAATCATCAGAAAGCTAATGCTAACTGTAAACATTCGTGACAACTGAATTGTCTACATTGTCCCGTGTAATAAAAGGAAAACCTTTCAGATTTAAATACGTCCACATCACGCCTCTACTTTTCCTTCTTTATACATACAAATTTAAGGGAATATGCGGAGGCTAAGCTAACGTTAGCTCCTTTATTCACGACTGGCTCTCATACCTGTCGATTCCTCGCAAAAGTTCCCCCACATTGGTTCTCATCTGCTCGAAAGACGAAGACATCGTGGCCCAAAAGTCGATGAGAAGCGTTAAAGAAACCAGAACCGACTTTTTTCCACACGTGGACCACGAAACCGTGAGAGAGCACCGGGGAGGAAGGAACAAGAGGACGGACCGGAAGCAGCGGAGGGAGAAATTAGACGGACCGGAAACTACATTTGTTGCTGTTTTCTTCCATTCTCTCATGATTGAATGGCAAACAAACGAGCAACGACCTTAATACAGATAATATACTATACATTCTGCTTACAAGAGAAAATAAAAAGATTAAAATAAAATAAATAACGCACTTTTAAACTAAACCATGTATATCTGAATATTTCCCCGTTAAATTTTGGATCACATTATTGTTGATTTAATTGTCATGAGACAAGACAGTTTAACTTGTGTTTTGTTGTTTGCAAGAAATTGATTTTTAAAGGAATTTTCAAAATAAATAAATACATAGAATATTAAATGAATTATAAATGTCCAACCTGTAATGCAGGGAAAGTGGGGAAATGTAGCCATCAAAGCTAACATAAAAAAGAAGGAAAAAACATATCAGAGGAATTAAAAAGAACTTTATTATAAACACAGTTTGAAAAAAAATGTGAAAATAAACTCTCACATTCCAAGTTTCTTTTCTACCATTAAAAATTAAAACATCTTCCTAATACAACTATTTAAAAAAAAAAAGAAAATGGTAAACTACTTTTTATCATAGATTTTTCCAGATACTTAAAGAATCACTTTTATGATTATAAGATTCTTCAGTGTATCTTGTCTCTGATTTTTGTTTCATGAAATAAAATAAGAAATAATATCGAAGGAATTGTGGTATTTGGTATTGGAGAGCTTTTTAGAGTGTTTTTTATTTATTTTGGAAATTTGACGATAATTCATGCAATTTATTTGTTTGCAGTGAAAAAGACGAAAAACAAATGACGTGAATCATGGGCAGCAGGTCAGGTTTCCTCTCCAGGTAACTGAACCTCACACTGGGCTCGGTTTAATTCACTTAAAGGAGGGAGAGCTGAGAGGTTGTTGCTATAGCAACAGCAGCAGGATCGGCAGAGCACGAGCAGCTTGAGAAAACCCCGTGAGATCATAGCGGAAGAGCCGCTTACCTTCAGAATAAAAGTAGATCACCGTTCCATTAAATATTGTACAAGCAATGCAAGGATATTTACTGTATAACAGTCACATTTACTTTAATTTTTGGATTTTTAAAAAAAGTGAGAATAAGTAAAACGAGAGTTTATTTCTCTTCCATTAAAAATAAGCTGTATTTAAAAAAAATATTTGCCCAGATTCTGTTAAGAATATTCAGACAACTTATTTGTTTTTAAATAACTCCAAAAGGTAAAGAAATGTATTTGAAACTGCAAAATAATATACCTGTGGAATTATTTCTTATATCAAATGTTTAATATTAATTTAAATAAACAAATTAAACCGTTTGTTTTGTGAAATTCATAGAGAGACCATCCAGTACTTATTTTATCATTTTTTTAAATGTGAGCACACAAAAATGCTTTGGATTTTATTATTACAGGATTGGATTTTGGATCCTTCGACTTTTGTTTTGAAAATAAAGGATAAAAGTTAAGATTTTCTTATAATTCAATTAGCATTTTGGCGAAACCTTTCATTTAAATGTAAATGACTGAAAACAAACCCATGTTTTTCCACATCATTGAAATGAGTTGAAACTTTTTTCTTTATTTTTTATTTTTTCCCCAAATCTAGCCTGCTGTTAAAACTTGTGTTTTGTGTGAGCTCTGAATTATTTTGGTGTTAAGATTGCTCCTTTTTAAATAAATAATAAAATATTTAAAACAAATGCATTGGTATCATCATAAATTTGTGATGTTTTTGCAATATAACGTTGTGAACTTTGAGTTGCCTGGATCTGAAATTTAAAAATTGTGAGTGCATTTTCAATTAAACGTGCTCATAAAATTACTTGGACATTCTATTATCTTGAAAATATTGATACATATCTACGTGTAAAGGTAAAATTATTAGTTTTATTATATTCAGGCTATTCTAGAAATTGATTCAAGCATTAGGAAGAGCAAATGTGATATAGACATTTTTAGATAGAAATAAGAGTAAAATCTGAGCGTGGTCACAAATGAACTATCTTTTGTTTTGAAATCCAACAGGAAGCAGCTGGTTAGGTTACAGTGGTGGTAGTGAGGAGGTTAGAGGGGGAGAGAGGGAGGCAGAGGCAGGTAAAGGTGTGTGTGTGTGTGTGTGTTTTAATGAATGTGGAGGAGAAGCGGAGAGCTTTCACCGTGAGGCACACACGAAGGAGCCGAGGAAGAGGAGCCGGAGCCCGGGGAGAGGATGGCGGACAGGGTGGCATCGTGTGGGAGTCTGTGTGACAGCCAGAGCAACCTGCTGCTGCAGTACTGCAACAACGGTGAGATCATTTATGACATGTCAGAGATGGTCAACAGGCCACAAATATGTGTGATTTTATCTCATCTCATATAATTAACATTCTGCATGATTTTTTGCATTTTCTAATATGGAGACCTTTTGTGTTTTTAGTGTATTTTTATGATTTTCTATATATTTTTCCTTTTTTTTTGTGTATTTGTTGTCTTTTTGTTTATTTTTCTGTAATTTTGTGTATTTTTGGAGTCCTTTTGTGAATTTTATATGTTGTGTATTTTTTGTCATCCCGTTGTGTATTTCTGTTGTTATTTGTGTGTTTTTGTTTCATATTCTATATATTTTTCTCTTGTTGTGTGTTCTGTTGTGTTTCAGGAGTCATTTTTAAGTATATTTGTTGTCCTTTTTTGTATTTTACATGTGTTTCTGTGATCATTTTGTATATTTCTTTTGTTATTTTCTGCTTTTTTGTGATTGTTTTTTTTTTTTTTTTGTCTTTTTTGTTTCCATTTGTTGTGGTTTTGAAGTTATTTTGTGTATTTTTGTTTGAATGTTTCCTATTTGTTTCTTACTTTGTGTTCTGTTGTCGTGTTGGCTTTTAGAAGTCATTTTTGGGTATTTTGTTGTCTTTTTGTTTATTTTTTTGTAATTTTTTTTGGAGTCAAATCGCAACAAAAACACATTGTGTACTTTAGTTCTCATTTTCTGTATTTTTGGAGTTCTTTTGTGGATATTGTATGTGTTTTTTAATATTAGTTTTGTGTATTTCTGTTGTTATTTGTGTATTTCTGTTTCATTTTGTGATTGTTGTTGTTTTTTATCCTTTTTTGTTGGAGTCATTTTGTTTATTTTTGTATGAATTTTTCATATTTCTCTCTTATTTTGTGTTCTGTCGTGTTTTAGGAGTCATTTTTGTGTTTATTTGCTGTCCTCTTGTGTATTTTTCTGTAACTATGTCTGTTTGTTGGAGTACATTTTTGTATTTTTGACTTTTTATTTATCATTATTGTTTGCCTGTTGCCCCTGTCTGCTCTATGTTCATGTGTTGGGCCCTGGTTTAAAGCTTTCTGAAGGCAGAACAGGCTCTGATTCAGGTCTGAGTTCCTGCTTATGCAAAATAGCAACATTAATAAATGTCTCACATGGATGTGAACGAGTGAGTGAGTGAACGTGTGGCTGAAAACTGAGGAGAACGGAGACGGATCTGAGACACGACGCTGTTTGTGAGTGTGAACCTGTCTGTTTTGTGTCAGTCGCTCTCCTCTTGTTTCCTGCTGTATTTACCATCTGTGTTCTGGCTGTAACCGGAGACCGTCAAAAAAAGTCTTATTGATCTGCTCTGCATGTTCTGTTTCTGTAAAATGAACCAAACAACACTAAAATTACTCAAAATGACACTAAAAATACTCAAAATGATACCAAAAACACAGAACTTGACTTAAAACATACAGTGACAAAAAACACAAAATGTTAATAACAGGAAAATACACAAAATGACTCAAAAACACACAAATTGTTGAGTAAAAGGAACCAAATGACAATAAAAATATATAACAATATATCTAAAAAGAACACAAAATGACTCAAAAAACACAAAATGTTTCCTTCTCTATTTGCCATCTGTGTTGTAACTGGATACCATCAAAAAAGTCTTAATAATATTCTTTACATGTTCTGTTTTTGCAAAGTAAACCAAATGACAGGAAAATGGACAAAACAACACTAAAAATACCCAAAATGACATTATAAATACTCAAAAATGTACTAAGAACACAAAAATTGACACAAAAACAACCACACAAAGTGACTCAAAAAATACAAAATGTTGCGTAAAATGAACCAAATGACACCAGAAATACACTAATAGACACTAAAAACACAAAATACATCTTTAAAAAAACCCACAAAATCTCTCCAAAAACACACAACATGAGTAAAATAAATCAGATGACAGGAAAATACACAAAACAACACAAAAAAAAAACACAAAATGACAACAAAATACACATAACGTTTCTCAAAATGTTGAGTAAAATGAACCAAATGAGACTAAAAATACACAAAATGACTGAAAAAACACTAAAACTGTGCTTCTCTATTTGCCATCTGTGTTCTGGCTGTAACCAGAGACCGTCCAAAGTCTCATTGATCTGTTTGTTTTTATGTTTTAATGGTTCTGAGGAGCAGCTTGATGTGTTATATGTGTCAGTCCTGCTTTTCTTTACAGAATCATGTACAGTGTCGTGTTGTCACAACATGTAAATGTTCCTGATAAGTCTCCATGCTCTCTTTATATGTTTGGCTAATGAACAACTAATGTAGTGCAGTTTGAATACACACATACCCATGGACCCACTGTGTGGCAACTAAAACAAATCCTGACAAAGGTTAGGGTTAACCCTAACCCCAAAAACACACAAAAGAACACACAAAATAATGAGAAAAATAAAACAGATTACAGAAAAATATACAAAATAACAACAAGGTAGATGGAATGACAACTAAAGTACTCAAAATGAAAATAATCAATCAATCAATCAATCAATCAATCTTTATTTGTATAGCACCAAATCATAACCAATGGTATCTCAAGACACTTTACAGTAGAGCAGTCTTAAGGACGGACTCTTCATTTTATGGATACACACATATGCATATATACGTATATACACATACATATGTATCCCACACCCAACATGAATTCCTCATGGCGGCAAGGAAAACCTTCTGTTAAGCAGCAGGAACCTTGTGTGGATCCCATTCCTATGATGAACAGCCATCGACGTTATGCTGTGTTGGGTGTGTGCAAAAATAAATACACGTTAGATAATTATTGAGAATTATACCAAAAATACTCAGAAAAACACACAAGATGTCGCACACAAAGCCCCCAAAATGAGTAAAATGAACCAAATGACAGAAAGATACTCGGAATGAAAAATACTCAAAATGTCACAAAAAAAACAAAACAGAAAATGTCTTTAAAAACACACTTATTGAGTAAAATGAACCAAATGACAGGAAGATACTAACAAACGACACAAAAAATACACAAAATGACTTAAAAAACATACAAAATGACACCATAGACACAAAATGTTTCACAAATGGTCAGTGATGAATCAGGCTGAGTGACAGGAGGAGAACAGCCTTCACTGTGTGTGTCATTGATCCTTAATGAGAGGAGGAGGGGTCTGAAGGATGCTCAGAAAGGGGCAGGAGTCAGAGGCAGTGAGAGAGGAGAGACAGAGGAAGGGGAGGGGCTGCAGGAGGAAGTGAGACTGAGTGGGAGGAGCTACAGCAGCAGGCTCGGGAGGGGAGAGAGGGAGAGAGAGAGCACCATGGCAGGTAGGAGAGAGCTCCACCTTCATCATCACTACCAGCACCACATCAATATTTCAGCACACACACACACCACACACACACACCCTCTCTCCTCCTCCTGCTTTGTTTCCACCTCTTCATCCATCCTTCCTTCCCTTTTGTGTGTCGTCGTCCTTTATCTGTGTGTGTGTGTGTGTGTGTGTGTGTGTGTGTGTGTGTGTGTGTGTGTGTGTGTGTGTGCGTGTGTGTGTGTGTGTGTGTGTGTGTGTGTGTGTGTGTGTGTGTGTGTGTTTCATCAGATGAAGGTGACTCCTCCTCTTTCCATCTCTCAGCCTGTTTGCTGATAATAAACCTTTTCCTCACCATGATGTGACAATCATGTGACCTTTGATATCCAATCAGAGACCACGGTGTTGATAATTAGGTGAAGCTGCTCCGTTTCCGTTCCTCTTATATATACGTCTTATTTTCATTAAGCTTAAAAGAGCCTTTGATGTAAATAATTAATGTAATGGTGACAGTATTTTTAAGTTGCACAGTTTACACATCATATCGCAAGGTATCATAACGTATATTGTAGAGTATTGTTTCGTAATATGTTTTGTTGATTTTTAGTTCTCTGCCGAAGATTTTTGGTTGCCAAATTTTTAAAGCATCACTAGACTTAACATATCTTAGCTTATCTTACAATGTCTTAGCGTATCTTAGTGTATTTTGGCGTACTTTAGTGAATTTTAACGTATTTTGGCGTATCTTGGCGTACCTTAGCGTATCTCAACATATTTTAGCGTATCTGGGCGTACTGTAGCGTATCTTAACATATTTTAGAGTATCTTGGCGCACTTTAGTGAATTTTAACATATTTTGGCGTATCTTGGCGTACTTTAGTGAATTTTAACGTATTTTGGCGTATCTGGGCGTACCTTAGCGTATCTCAACATATTTTAGCGTATCTGGGCATACTGTAGTGTATCTTAACATATTTTAGCGTATCTTGGCGTACCATAGCGTATCGTAACGTCTTTTGGCGTATCTTGGCTTATCTTAACGTATTTTGTTGTATCTTGGTGTACCGTAGCGTATCTTAACGTACCCTAGCGTACCTTAGTGTATTTTAGCGTATCTGGGCATACCTTAGCGTATCTTAACATATTTTGGCGTATCTTGGCTTATCTTAACGTATTTTGTTGTATCTTGGTGTACCGTAGCGTATCTTAACGTACCCTAGCGTACCTTAGTGTATTTTAGCGTATCTGGGCGTACCTTAGCGTATCTCAACATGTTTTAGCGTATCTGGGCGTACCTTAGCGTATCTTAACATATTTTGGTGTATCTTGGCTTATCTTAACGTATTTTGTTGTATCTTGGTGTACCGTAGCGTATCTTAACGTACCCTAGCGTACCTTAGTGTATTTTAGCGTATCATAATTTATAATGCTGGTTTGAACCCACGACTTCATTAAACATCCCAAACTGTTGCTTTTTCACCGTCCCGCCATTTATTTTCTTGCAGCAGTCATGTTGTGTAAATTTTGCTTATGTTCTCTGTCTTCACTTGCGTGCCCCTCCCCCTCCTTCACGTGTAGATGACACGGTGTCGGCCAGCAGTAACATGGACATGGAGGACCGCGTGTCTCACATGGAACAGAGGCTCCAGCTGCAGGAGGATGAGATCCAGCTGCTGAAGGCTGCCCTGGCCGACGCCCTGAGGCGTCTGGGATACTGTGAGGAGCAGAGCCAGGGGCGACAGGTGGGGGGCGCTCACCCCACCAGGAGGTCTCTGCCTGCGTCTGCCACGGTGGCACCAACCAAAGGTCAGGGATCTCTACATGATTGCAATGGTTTCTGATTGTAAATTAAGGCAAGGATTACATTTTAAAAAATTGGAAACCTTCAACTTTTTTGCAAATAATTCTGCAAAATTTCCTAAAATTACAAAAGGAATTTTGAAGTCATGACTCTAGTTTGACAATAATCTAAGTCTAACTGACGGCCCGTGGCCAGGTGTGTCTGTTTGTGTGGCACCAAATAAAAATACACAAATGACTCCAAAAATACACAAAATGACATTAAAAATACAATGAGTGGAAAATATTTAAAATTACGCTAAAAATACACAAAATAATGAAAAACATTCAAATTGACAACAGAAATTTACAAAACTTATCCAAAAACACACTAAATTACACCCAAAATGCAAAGAACAATTCCAAAATACACAAAATGACAGAAAATATACAAAATACAACAGAAATGCACAATTCGAAGAAAAACATTCATGACAACAGAAATTTACAAAACAACTCTAAAAACACACTAAATGACACTAACAATATGCAAAAGAAGAAAATAATATTCTAAATGTCAACAAAAATAAAAAATAAATTACCCCCAAAAACACACTAAATGACACCAAAAATGTACTAAATTACAGCAAAAATACAAAAAAGGACTCCAGTAAACCCACAGAATGGCAATAAATATACAAAATATTTTTTCAGTGTGTGCGAGTAAAATTTTATCTCGTCTTAAGTGTGAATTGATGACCTTATGACCAATTTGTTTACCTAAAATAAATTAGCATGTGTTGATCACATGATCATGTGTTATCAAATTCAAGTTACTTTTATAAAAAATCTTCTTTATAAACATTGTGTTCATGTAAACTGAGATGTGTAAGAATTTAAAGATGAAGATACTGTTTTATTTCTTGATGTTTATTTATTTTATTTTAAACTGTTTTAAAGTTTCCATTTACATGATCAATATAAATCAAATCAAACATTATCCTCTATAATTATAACTGTATATAATGTAATCCACTGTATTGTCTTCATAGAGAAGGTATTTATGGCTCCAGGAGGACTTTAATCCAGGTGAGATGAGGTTCAATGGTTCCTTGTAGAGTAAAGGTTACAGACCCCTGACCAGGGGAAGAGGGTTAGGAGACCCCACTATCAGAGCTGGACCCTCTCAATTTAATTCATGGGGTGAAACAATGCAGATGATAAGTTGGTTATGTTACTGTTAAATTAATTCATGTACAGCATTTCTGTAAAATAAAAAAACAGAATATATGTAACCTGTTGTTATGATTTAATGTTATTTAAAAAATGTTTTATTACGTCTTATTTTAAAATGATATAAAATAAACCTGTCATTTCAACCACTGCTTGTTGCAGAAAAACTTAATCTTGACACTAAAACATTAAAATATTTAGCAAATATATCTTGAGTCATTGTCAGTCTTTACTTCATACAAAACTACGGTACGTTAGTTACAGTTAAGTCAACTATTCATCAGCATGTATGTCTATGCTGTACCCCCCCCCCCCCCCCCCCCATTCAAAAAAGGGTGCCCCCACTGGAAGAGTTAGTGTAGAGCCCTGAAAACAACACCAGAAATGCACGAAATAAAAAAGACAGAAAATGATTCTAAAAAACACACAAACTGAGAACAAATGCTCACAAATGTTTTCCTCCTTCTCAGTCCGTCAGCTGCTGCAGACTCTTCCCTCCAGACCTCTGAGCAATGGCTACGTCCAACACAAACGTCTGCTGTCCTCACCCTCGTCCCCTAAGAAGGAGGTGCTGCAGTCCATTAAGAGGTACGTCTGAGAGACGCTCACACACACACACACACACACACACACATCCAGGGACTCCTGCAACAAATACACATGGATTTATATAATCAATACACTGTCTTTATCCAGCTTACATTAAAAAACAAAGAGGACTAATAAAAAAAACCTTATATATTATATTTAATGATATTTCCCACAGTGAACAACCGAAGGGTTTCACTGAAAATGTATTTTATTACACAATAAAATAAAATTGTTTTGTGGCAGAGTTTAAATTTGAATAAATAATGAGCACGTTAGTCATTGATTAGCTAACAAAATTCAACAGTTTTCATCTTTTTTATTATTGACATTCTTAAAAAAGATTATTGATAATATTAATAATACAATAAATGTAAGCAACAAATACATAAGATTACAAATAACTGTTAATACAGTTTATAATTATAATATTGATTGAAAGAGAAAATAAATGGACGATAAATGTATTAATCTCTTATTATAATTAATAATATTCCACAATTATTAAAGACATGATTAACTGTTAATTAGCCCCAGTTTATTTTGTGTTGTACGTTTACTATTTATAGTAAAATAATAAACATACTATGTTGTATGTTTACTATTTCTCTGCTCTGTGCTCCTTCAGGAAGAGCATGTCCACAGAGCGCCTCACCATGGTCAGGAGGGAGATGGCAGCAGAGAGCAGGAGTCGCACCACCTCGTCCAGCAGCTCGTCTGGTGGAAAATGGTGACGTGTTTCTGTGCAGAGCACCACACTCTACCTACACAACGCTAGGGCTGTGCCAAAATATCCATACAACAATATATCGCAAGGTTTTGTCTCGCCATACATTATTGATTCACTGGAGCCACATATCAAAATATATTTTTATTTATTTCATATTAAATTGTTTTTTTTTTATTTTATTTTTTGGAACATACAAGACATGATGAAAATATGTATATATATATGTACTGTATATATACACATATATATATACACGCATGATGCACAGAGATAATGTACATACAATGAGAGAATAGGTGAGGTGTAGATGTTTACAAAGTGTGTGTGTGTGTGTGTATTAAGATGAGACATTGTGTAGTATCCACTTTGTTTTACTTCCCTATCATTCATGTGAAATTGATTGACAATGTTTTGTAATTCCTGTGAAATGGATTCAATGCAGTGGATAAATTCTGAACTTCTTCAGTGACACAGATATCGTGGATGTATTTTCCTGCGATACTGTATCTCGATTATTGCCGTATCGTGATAATACCCTTGTCATGGGCAAAAATATCACAATATATTGATTATCGCCGTATTGTGATAATTCCGTTATCGGGAGGGAAAAAAAAAAAAAAAAAACCCACAATATATTGTTATCGTGGGCAAAAATACCGTCATATATCATATCGCGAGGTACCTGGCGATACCCAGCCCTACTTCTGACCCTGTTGAATACTTTTTAAAAAAAAGGACCTGTATTGAAGAGAATTAGAGCTGCTGGAAACAAAAACTTAAAACAGACCCAGGAGTGGAAGAAAAAAAAATCACAATTGTAGAACTCCTTAAATCTATTTTTGTCTATTTTTTTAAACTTTTTTTTCAGTCTTAATCTTTTTTTTTTGTTTTTTATTCTTTTGTCTGACACAAAAAAAATCAACACAAAAAAGAAGATTAAGACTAAAAAAACAAAAAGACATCATAGATTTTTTCTTTCTTCCACTACTAGATCAGCCCTAATCCTGTTCAGTAGATCTGTGATCTCGTCCAAATAAATATATATATTTTAAAATCATTTTAAGGAGCGCTGCATTCCTTTAAAATACACACAAACCGGTGTCCCTTGATTTACTCGCTAAACTTCAGCCACCAGAGCGTGTCAGCGCACTGTGTAAAGGAGAGTAAAGGTCCTCTAGGAGAGCTCTTCTTCTCTGCTTAATAGTCTACTACCAAACCGTATCTGTTTTTCCTCATGATTAGTCATACAGAACATAATTTAGCTTTAAAGTGGGAATAAAAGCTACTCATCTTCTTCTTCTTCTTCTTCTTCTTCTCTTCTTCTTCTTCTTCTTCTTCTTCTTCTTCTTCTTCTCTCGTTCTTTCTTCTTCTTCTTCTTTCGTCTTCTTCTTCTTCTTCTTCTTCTTCTTCTTCTTCTTTCTTCTTCTTCTTCTTCTTCTTCTTCTTCTTCTTCTTCTTCTCTTCTTCTTCTTCTTCTTCTTCTTCTTCTTCTTCTTCTTCTTCTTCTTCTTCTTCTTCTTCTTCTTCTTCTTCTTCTTCTTCTTCTTCTTCTTCTTCTCCATTTATTGCTGAGCCATCAGTGATTGCATTCTCTCTCTTTTATTCTGTCCTGTCAGCTCAAATGTCTAAAGGCCCACTGTGGAAGGGGGCGTGGTCAGTGTGCAGAGGGGGAGGGGCCGTGTAGGCAGGAAGCACGCTCTGATTGGAGGATGGTGCTCCTCAGATGTGTGTGCGTGTGTATAAAAGTTTCCATAGTGAAGAGGGAAGTGTGTGTGTGACTGACTGACTGCTGTTTGGTGACTCTCAGACTAACGGAACATGAAGAAGATTTCCAGGTAACAAACAGCTGCACACACAGTGAGAACATGTGGTAGATCAAGAGTGTTACTGTAGATCAGAGTGTTACTGTAGATCAGAGTGTTACTGTAGATCAGAGTGTTACTGTAGATCAGAGTGTTACTGTAGATCAGAGTGTTACTGTAGATCAGAGTGTTACTGTACACAGAACTTTACAAAGTTTACAGCTGTGAGAACAGGGTGGAGAGTTGGTTTCTGACGGGAAAGCTGTGCTCGTACTAAGCTCTGAGGCTGTGTGTGTGTGTGTGTGTGTGTGTGTGTGTGTGTGTGTGTGTGTGTGTGTGTGTGTGTGTGTGTGTGTGTGTGTCTGCAGCGTGTGTGTATGTGTCTGCAGTGTGTGTGTGTCTGCAGTGTGTGTGTGTGTGTATGTGTGTGTGTGTGTGCGTGTGTGTGTGTCTGCAGTGTGTGTGTGTCTGCAGTGTGTGTGTGTGTGTGTGTCTGCAGTGTGTGTGTGTCTGCAGTGTGTGTGTGTGTGTGTGTATGTGTCTGCAGTGTGTATGTGTCTGCAGTGTGTGTGTGTGTGTGTGTGTGTGTGTGTGTGTAGGGAGGGGCAACCGCACACTGTCATGTATTATTACAGAGATAAGCTGCAGCACTGATGAAACAGACACATGATGATGTCATTATTACATGTAATTCACAGAGCAAACACTCATTAAGTTTATGTTTATTTTATATTTGTAGGGTTTTTTTTTAACACTTTTTTATTCATGTTTGTTTTAGCTTTCACACATATTTATTTTTGTTTTTAATATTGTACTGTTCCTGCATTGTTTGCATAGTAGCCCATGTGTTTTTATCTATTTTTAGTCATTTATGTAGATGCTTTTTGCAGTTTAGCATTAAACATGTGTTCAGTAAAAACCAAAATATATCTTTAAACCTTTTTTATTCCATGTTATAGTTGCATTTCATTTATTTTCTATTTTTTATACTTTTTAAGGATCATTCGGTTTGATCGTTTGGTAATTTTATTATTTTTTCTCAGTAAATGTTTCGTACAGAATAATTCTCTTACAAATAATCAATTATTAGTTTTCTTACAATACAGTGTAATGTATCTCCTTACAAAACTCTAATTTCTTTACATATTTAAAGAGATTAAATCCCATGATTATTGCAGTTTCTAAAATAAAATACAGTAAAAAAAAAAAAAGGTATTTATATCTAGATGTATTTTGCAGTTTAGCATTAAAATACATGTAATAAAAAATGTTTTTAACCCTTTTTTACTCAATGGTATAATTGTGTGTATATATATATATATATATATATAATTGTATTTCCTATTTTAAAACATTATAACACATTAATTTCTGTTTGTTTTTGATCGTGTGTTAATTTCATTATTTTCTCAATAAATGTTTAGTATAGATCTCTTAATTTCATTTATGCACAAAGAATCAATTCTTATACTTTTTTTTTTTTTACAATGCAGTGTAACATATCTACTTAAAAATTGTAAATAATTGTATATAATTCATATTTATTCAATTCATTTTTAAAACTCTAAATTAATTTAATCCCATAATTATTACATTTTCTTAAATTAAAATACATTTAATTTTGACAAATACATTTGAAGTAGCTTATTATTGGTTACAGACATTTTTCAAAGGCGAATAGTTTTTTTTAATTGTATTTGGCTTATTTTATTTTTGTAATTTTTTCAGTAGTCTGAAATTATTAAAATCAATTTTTTGTGTGTAAACCTTGCAATAAAAAATTTATTATATTTTGTAGACTACATCTTATTTAAATTATACATTGTCATTAATTTTGAAATTTTCATAATAGTACATTTTGTTTTTGTTTTTTACTTGAAAAAAATATTTTATTATATTTTATATTTTAAATTGTGGTTTAATATTATAACACACACACACACACACTCACTGTGAGGGAGGAATAAATGTGAAGTGACAGACGACTCAGCACATGTGTCAGTTATCGTTCTACTGACCACACACTGCACCAGCAGCGTTTTTACCGTCTGTCTGAACTGCAGTAAAACATGGACGCCCATAAAACACGGCTTTGGCTGCAGGCCCAGCGTTACCCAGCGTCTAACGCTGATTAAATCTCTCTCTTCATTAACATTCAGAACACACACATCAGCTTTGCTGGAATTTCTTTAAGTTTCTCTCATGTTGAATCTGAATCGATTTAGTTCAGAGGCCAAATATGGAGCTTTTTCATCTCAACGTTGAAGAATAATAAAGAAAAAAAGGGCAGTTTCAATATTATTGTGCCATAGTTTGTGCTTCCACGAATAAATTATATCTAATTTATGTAAAACACCAACAATATTCAAGTTTTTTGTTGTCGTTAAGTGATTAACTGAGTCAGAAAACAGTCTCTGCAGGAAATCCACTTAAAAAAATTTGATTTTGTGACTTTGGGGAAGTTTTTGGGGAATTTAGATACATTTTGTGGGATTGTTTGTGAGAAATTTTAGGGTTTTTTATTTATTTATTTTTTAATTGCAGTTCTAACCACAATTTTAGTTTAAAAATTATTTAAAAAAACATGTAAAATATTATTAATACAACATTTTTGTATTGCCTGTTTATATGCTAAATTACAATTTTAAATTCTAAAATGATGATAATATCAATAATACAATATTTTTACATGGTTATTTATATACTTAAGTACTTATGTTTGTGTTAATCTACCTCACTGCTACAGAGGAGACTGAATACTTTTATGTATTTATTATTTGAGTGCAATGACAGTAAATCTAATAATATAATTATAAAAATGACTGTCATATGATAAAAGCCCACATTTTGTGAAATGTCATTTATTTTTTGCATTTGAAAGGCACTGAGATATAAATGATTTAGTAATGATCACAATAATTAATGTTTCTCTGTCACTGTTACATTGAGTTTGACACGTGATGTGGTTAATTATGTTACTTTCTCTCTGAGCAGTGACTCAGCTTCTTGTGTGTTTTGTTTATGAGTTGAGAACCATAATGGACAGTAATGGATGAGGAAGTGGATGCTCTCAAATGCAGCAGCTTGTAACCTGATTATTCTACTTTCGTTTAGACACATAATCCAGTGTTTTGTAACTTTTTTGACTATATTCAGTAACTGATCATTTACCCTCCTGCAGAGGTTCCCAACCTGTGGTCTGCAAACCTGCTGGTGGCTCACTGTGTTTGCCTGCAAATGAGAATAGAAGAAAATGCACAAAATGACTCTAAAAACCTTCATAATGACAGAAAAGTACACAGAATGATGACAAAAATACAAAAAATCACTAAAAGCTATACAAAACGATGACAAAACTCATTTAACGACAACATAAACACAAAAAAAAAATTCAAGGCACAAAAAATGACATCAAAAACACACAAAATGACCTCAAAACACAAAAAATGACTTCAAAACAACTTCAAAAACACAAAAATGACTTCAAAACTACTTAAAAACACACATAAATGACTGCAAAAATACAATAAACAACATAAAAACACAAAAAGCGACTTCAAAAACACACAAATGACTTCAAAACCACTTAAAAAAATGGCTTCATAAACACAAAAAACAAAACTAAAAACATACAAAATCAGAGAAAAAATGCTAAATTATACTAAAAACACACAAAGATCAACAAATACACGCAAAACTACAATAAAAATATTCAGAATGAGAGAAAATATATTAAAAGATGCCAAAAACGAACAAACGACAAGAAATACACACAATGACATCAAAAACACACAAAACAAGGTCAAAAATACAACAATCATAATGTTGTGAGAACTCTCACTGTATAATGAGCAGAACTCTACAAATGATGGTCACGATGCTGGAATGTTCAGAGGAATCCTTTAAAATATTTAATATTCTTTTGATTCCTCTTGTGTTTTCACGTCACATTGTGAAGTTTTTAGGTGTAAATTAAAGAAGTTTTTCGTTCTAAATCCTGTCTCCCTGGGAACCACCCCCCCCTACCCCCCCAAGGCACTCACGCACGGCCTAAATGCCAACTTGTTTTCCCTGTCCCGCTGCCAGTTTCCCAGAATGCCGTGCAGCTTCTAATGACTGAACCAATGTTGTCCCCATGGTGGCCCCACCTTGTCCTCCTGACAAACATGTGGTTGCACACTAACGCACACACGCTGGAGAAACAAACGAGCTTTCATGTGGTGGTTTGTGAAGAGCCGACTCTCACACACAGACGTAGGCAGGACGACGCTCCATCAATGGACCATTCCTGTTGACAGGCTCCTCCCACTTAAGTAGAAATCCAAACAGGTAGATACACACGGCTCTTCCTGGTGTCGCTAAATAAGCTGCTACACTGAATCTATATTTCAGAGATGGATTCTTTACCCAGTTTAATTATTATAATTTATATTAGATCTCAGGTATTATTCCATTGGAATTTAAGATCAGGGATTTTGGGAATGTTAAGAATGGGAATTATTTATTGGAATTAACCAGAATACATAACTGTATCATATCCAAACATAATTAAATATGAGCGTCTGTGCAAAAAAAAACCCAATAAAGTACATTTCAACTAGGGTTGCAAAATTCCGGGAATTTTCAAAGTTGAAAACTTTTCCAAATTAAAGATTGACTCTTAACAGGGATGTTATATTTAAATATATTCTAGCATCATCTAAAATATCACTATCAGTTGTTTAAAATGAATCCCAATTCCCATTTTTATTTCCCTTGAAAAGTTCATATATTTTTGAGGAAATTCCCACTTTAAAGTAATGTTCAGTATGAATAAACAAAAGTGTCCAGAATAAAAACTAGCTTTTTCTCAAATCAAATTCAGAGTTTGATGATTTAACATTAGAATGTTCATTATTATAAACTGTTAAAAGTTTGTGGTTTCTAAGATTTGTATCAGATCGCTCTGTGAAAATGGTTCTCGTGGGGAAAATCCTGCGTATCACCAGGGATGTACCTGGTGTACGGAGTCGGTCATAAAAACGTCATATTTATTATTCACAAATGTTCCACATCAAAGGCTCCTCAGTGTAAACAGCGATACATCAAAGGAAGCAGTTGCTCCTCCACCCCAGGAGTAAACCCACACCTCAGCCACGAGGACTCGCCTCATGGTTCACATGTGGAGCATCTTCAGTCGACCTGTTTGACTTTAGCAGCTGGAACGCCTGGAAACAGGAGGAAGTGAAAGGATGAGGTCCTGGAGGGCCACAGTACTGCGTGTTGTAGAGCACATATGGGTTATTTTGTGTGGCCCTCAAACTAAACACACAAATTACTCCAAAAACAGTAAAAATGACAGAAAAATACTAAAAGAAACAGCAAATTTACAAAACTTCTGAAAAATATACAATATAACAGCAAAAATACACAAAACGACAACCAAAAATGTTTGAAAATGACAGATTAAATGACAAAGCGATAACAAAAGGCCTTTTATTATTTCTTGTATTATCAACAGAGAAATATACAGGACAACAAAAGTCTCCAAAATGAACAAAAATAACCAAAACAGCAAAAACTAAAATACTGCAACAAAAAATTAGTGAAACATCTACAAAAATGACTGAAAACTATACAATATAACAGCAAAAAATATACAATATAACAGCAAAAATATACAATATAACAGCAAAAATATACAATATAACAGCAAAAAATATACAAATCAGCAACAGACATTCCTAATAACACACTAAACACCAAGAGTGGCTGAAAAACACACAAAACAACAACAAAAATCACAAAATGAGAGAAACATGTACACAAAATAATTTAAAAAAACACACAAAAACCTTTGTTATTCCCTGTATTAATGCTCAGATTGATCGATCGTTATTCTTCTCATCATCTTGTTTTAAATCCTGCAACCACACGGTGATTTACTAAAGAAAAAAAACTTATTAATAATAACAATAATAAAAGCATCATTAAGCAACAATGAAAAGCAACTTGTGCTAAGCCTGAAATTTCTACGATAATTAAGCCATATATGTAATCAAACAAGCCTTTTTAATGCAACATTCTTTGACATTTTTACAATTTCTGGTTAATTTTTGTGACGTCAGGAAGGTGATTTTTGTTGTTTGAAGACAAGGAGGTTTATTTATTCCTGAATGTCTGGAGTCATGATGTGCACCTTATGCTGACTGTGCACTTTGTGCTGCTGAATAATTTAGACAGAAACATTATCTGAGCAGCCGTTGGTGAACATGGAGCCGTGCACATTGTTTAAGTGTAACCATCGTCACTGGAGACGTTTAATCCTCTTTTTCTTTTTCTTTCTTTCTTTGTTTGCAGTAAATCCAAAGAATGCAGCTTCAATGCAGGTAAGTACGTCCCTCCTCCTCCACACTGTCTCTCTCTCTTCTTCATCCCTCTCTCTCTCTCTCTCCAGAGGATGGCTACGTCAGGATGTTCCTCCGAGGCCGTCCCGTCACCATGTACATCCCTGACCAGCAGAGGGAAAGCTACAGCATCGACCAGAAGGTGGCGCTACCGGAGCGTAAGCTCAAACTGCAGTGGGTGTATCCTTTAAAGAGATCTTCCACTGTTTTTACAAATGTGTCCTAAAACCTTTGAAATGTCCTCATTAGAAGATCTATGTCTAACAAACACATTATTTTGTACAGTTTTTGTTTTATTAAGTTTTTAAAATGGGACTACTTTAGCGAGTCTGTGTGCCGCCATGTTGAAATGACATCATTGATAATGCTGATCACCTCTTTCAGTCCATATAGTTCTGTAGGAGGAGAAGCATTCAGGATCATTTAGCAGCTTTTTCAGTCAAAATAACAACTTGGGTTGATCTAAAAATCAGTGAAAGTTAAAAAAAAGTCGATCTAAACCTCTTTTGTTTACCGCAGGGGGCGATAGTTCCATCTCTGCTGTTTGGTAGGCAACATGAAGAAGAGAAGAAGAGCAAAAAATCCAGACTTAAACCATTAAACCAAACCTTCAACCATTTCTGAGTAGAACGCTGGTTCTTTGCATCAGACAGATTTTACTTGGGTCAGCATTAATGAGCAGCAGTGGATGTCTTTATTTACATGTACGGAGCTCTTCTGCAGCAAGTTTTTGTCGTTAATTCTCTCTCCACGTCTATAACGTAGATCAAGTGACTTTGAGCTTTCCTTTACTTTGTCATGGCCAAGGTTATGAGTTGGAGCCCAGTCTGGTGAGCATTCATCATACAGTGCAGCAGGTTTCCCAGCACTCTGACAATTCTCTTGTCCTTTGTCTTTGGTTGTTTATAATTGCTGTTATTCTAAATAGTTTATAAACCCCTTTGTCTTGAATAGAACTATGTCTGCATCCAACAACAGCACAAAGGGTTGGCATTAACTCAGAAACAAAGCGTAACAACTGAACCACACAAGCACAAAGCTCCAGTTTGTGTATGTCCTCCAACATGGCCGACTTCCGGTTGGCAATTGTTTTGCAAATCGGCTATGACGTCGCGAGAAAACCATCTATTCTCACTTTGTGCACTAATACTGGCTACTCTGTACTTGTAACGCAGTATAACAAACATGATGAAAAAATGAATTTTAGAGAAAATAAAAAGTCTTTGGGGTGTAACTAATGTGTGATATAAATAGAAAAAGGTTGGGAACCACTGCTTTAAACTGACACACTAAGAGTTGTATTCATTATCACAACCACAACACATGACAACATAGAATCTATAATATAGATCTGATTTGTGCACATATTTGCTGTGAAAGGAAGAAGGTTCTGTTTCTCTGCTACACGTCTTTAACTGATCCTGGATCAGGTACGGCTACCGCGGTCGCGACTGCCGCTCCAACCTCTACCTGCTGCCGACGGGAGAGATTGTGTACTTCAACGCGTCCGTGGTCGTTCTGTACAACACCGAGGAGCAGCAGCAGAGGCACTACCTGGGCCACAACGATGATGTCAAATGGTGAGGAAACTGATAGCATATACAGTATATGTAAATAAAAAGACTTAATTTGATCTTATTCCCACTGTGAAGCACGGTGGAGGTCGCATCATGCTCTGGGGTTCTTTTCAACACGCTCGTTGTGAAAGAGGATTTAATCAGTTCATTTTTGTTGCGGTTTTTATGTTTTCTCTGTAAATGTCTTTTATGTGTTTAAGTAGTAGTTTAAGTCATCCCGATTTGTTTGGATTTAGTCTTAAAAAAGTTAAAAAGTCGACCAAAACTGACGAAAAGTATTTGTTTGGAAAATGAACGCAGCCCATCATGTTGTGGCTGATTGGTGTAAGTTCATATATTAAATTTAGGTATTTGTGTTTACAGCAAACAGAAACACACAAAAAAACAACCAAAAATATTTAAAAGTTAAGGAAAAATTGACAGTGACAACAAAAACATACAAATCCTTTGTTATTTCTGATGAACAAAAATATTACAACATAAACACAAAATGAAAAATCTACAAAATTACAACAATAATAAACTAAATGACTCAAAAATACAAAAAAAATACAACTGAAAAATAACTAATAACACATTAAACACTAACTGAAATACACAGAATAGCAGAAAAAAACATACAAAAAAATCACAAAATGCAAGAAAAATGTACATAAAATAACTTTGAAAATGCACAAAAACCTTTGTTAACTTGTGATAAACTGTGTTTTGTCTCCCTAGCCTGAGTGTGCATCCTGACATGGTCACTATAGCAACGGGACAAGTGGCGGGAAACTCTAAAGATGGAAAGGTCTGAATAATAAGAATGACAAAAGGTCACAATCATGCACTATTGTCAATGATATTCAATCGTGTGTGTGTGTGTGTGTGTGTGTGTGTGTGTGTGTGTGTGTGTGTGTGTGTGTGTGTGTGTGTGTGTGTGTGTGTGTGTGTGTGTGTGTGTGTGTGTGTGTGTGTGTGTGTGTGTGTGTGTGTGTGTCTGTGTCTGTGTCTGTGTCTGTGTCTGTGTCTGTGTGTGCGTGTGTCAGCTGTTGGCCCCTCATGTCCGTGTGTGGGACTCTGTGAGCCTGAACACGCTGCACGTCATCGGGATGGGAGTGTTTGACCGAGCCGTCACATGTGTGACTTTCTCCAAGTCGGTAAGTCTGTCATACTCGCCCACAGGAAGACACACAACGTTACACAACATTTACACACACACACACACACATCACAAGGTTTACACACGGAGCCATTTAAAGATTAAAGCTAATGTCACTGATATCAACTATAGTTAAGATCTACTCGTACTCATGTTTTAATCACTACTGTGTAAGTGGAGTACAGCAGTCTTAAAATGCATTGCTTGTAAAAAATCAAAAGCTTTATTAGTTCTACTAGTAAACAACATTTCCAAAAGTAATTGGACACCTTTAACCATTTTTATTCAGTGTTTGACATGTTATTATGCTGGGATACCGGACTCACTTTGTTCTTTTTGTTGTTGTGTACATTAGTTAAACTCCTAAACTGTTAATTTTGGTAGCTATAATCTATAAATGTGTACGTATCGCAGCTCAGAGTGGAACTGAGTTATTTGACTGAATTCTCGGGAACGTGGTACGTGCTATTCGACGTTCTGGGGGCGTGGTCGTAGTTCATCAGAACTTGTTATTCAGAGGTGAGGTCAGGCACTGACGTTGAATGACAAGGCCTGGTTCACAGTTCCTGACTTTAATTCATCCCAAGGGTGTTCAATGAGTCAGACGTGTGTGCAGCCGAGCCCGGATCAATCGTGGTTCAGAGAAATGATTGAAAGCACTTTAAGATTAGGAGAATGTTTGATATAATGAGCTTCAGACAGTACCAACACCTGTGAGCTGTATTTCTATCTCAGGTTATTGTTATCAGGTAATACAGTGTGTGTGTTTGTCTCCTCAGAACGGCGGCTCCTTCCTGTGTGCCGTGGACGACGCCAACGACCACATCCTGTCCGTGTGGAACTGGCAGAAGGAAAAGCAGCTAGCTGATGTGAAGGTAGCGTCACCTTTCTCTGCTCCGTGTTGTGGAAGTAAAAGAATCACACACTGGTTTTGTGGCTCCGCAGTGTTCCAACGACTCAGTGCTGGGAGCTGCTTTTCATCCCATGGACTCCAACCTCATCGTCACCTGTGGGAAGTCACACATCAACTTCTGGACAATGGAGGGAAGCTCGCTCACCAAGAAACAAGGCCTGTTCGACGTGAGCGCTGTGACATCATCGCCTCAGCTTTTTACTGTTACTGCTCTCACTGTGAACGTCTGTGTTTCAGAAACATGAGAAACCCAAGTACGTGTTGTGTGTGGCCTTTGCCGAGAACGGAGACGCCATCACCGGAGACTCCAGCGGGAACATCTACGTCTGGGCCAAAGGTAGGAAGAAGAAACCTGGAGGATTGATCGTTAAAGCCGTGATCAGGAAGTGCTGTTTCTCACAAAATGCACCACACACCCATACCCAACCCTTGGGGGGCTGGATGGTGGGGCTGGGGGTGGAGGGGGCCGCCACCTGTGTTACTATGTAGTGGCGTGGGGGCGGCACTCCCACCCTAGTTGCCCTACTAATCCCTCCAATTTTAATCACATCTCAACATGCCACCCCCCGGAGGGTGTATTATCACTTACACCCTCCGGCCTATTACACCACATACACATAAATCCACAGAGGCTGGATGGGGAGCACCGCTCCCCTCCATCCCCCTTCTTTTAATCACACCCCATACATTCACCAAACACACACATTCACACAGGGGATCGGGAAGTGCCTCTCCATTGGGGAATGGAGAGGCACCATAACAGGGTGGTGGGTTGGTACACACATTTGGGCCTCTCCGGTGGGGGCCTGGCCCCTCTGTTGGTGGCTGGGCCACTGCATAGAGTAAAATACATCACGATGGTGCGGTCGGGCGTGGCGGTGGGTCTCGGAGGGGCTTTGCCGGGGTCTCTCCTTGCGGGGTCTTTCCGGGCGGTGTCGGCCTGGTGGGGCGCGGGGGTGCCTCTCCCCCTTGGGTGTGGCTTGGTGCTTGTTTCGTCTCCTGGTGGCCTTGGGGGCGGGCCCCGTGGTGTGCGGGCCCGGGGCGGCCTGCCTCGCCGGTTTGGGGGGTGGGTGTGCTGGGGGGGTGCTGGTGTCCTCACCGGGGTTGGGGCGGGGGTTGTTTGGCGCCTCGGGATGATGCTGTTTACTGGGGGGGCGGCGCTAGCTGTTCCGGTGGTTGAGGTTGCTTTCGGCCGCCTGGTGGGTACGTCCTGCCATCTGCGGACTGGTGGGTGGGTCCGGGGCATCTTTGGCTGGGGGCTGCTGTCCCTTACTTGATGTGTGCCGTTGGGGTGCCTCCGTCCCCGCGGTGGGGGTCGCCGGTTGCTCGCGGGCCGGCGGGGGGCGCTGCCCCGTGGCTTGCGCCGTCCGGGGGACGGCGGGCCCTGGGCTGCTGGCCTTGTGCCGTCTGGGGCTGTGCGGTTCTGCTGGGCTGTGGCCGGGTCCTGGGCCGGGGTGGGGGGCGCGTCCCGGGGGGCTTGGCCCGGGGGCTTGCCCTTGGGGGGTCCTGTTCCCGGGGGGTGCTCCTGGGGCCCGGGGTGCTTGGCCTGCTGGCCGGGCCGGTCGTGGCGGGGGTCTTTCGGGGCGGGTGGCGCGTGCCGCGCCCTTGCGTACCTACTGGTACGGCCCCTGCTTGGGCAGTGCCCCGTGAGGCAGGGTGTCGGGGCCCGAACAGGGGCCACATCCCGGCGGGGCGGTCTGGCTTGGCCCTTGGGGGGGGCCCTGGCTTTAAAAAAAAACTGAAGCTCGTGGCGCGGGCGGCATCAGCAGGGGGTGATCTGGGGCGCCATGGGGGGCTAGGTTGGGGTGCCTGGGGGCCGGCGGGGGGACTCCCAGCGGCCCCCTGGTGCCTTATGCGGCTTGGGGTGTGGTCGTCCTCCCTGGGCGGGCTGCTCCTGGTGCTGCATCCATTCCGGGTCCTTCTGGCCTGGGGTCGGGCCCCTGCTGGCTCTGGGCTCGCCGGCGGGTGCCCGCCGGCTGCCCGTTCGGCGCGGCTCTGGTCGTCTGCTGGGCGTGGGCTTCGGTTCCTCCGCTGGCGCCTCGGGCAGGGAGTTCTCTGGGCCCTCCCCTCGGGGGGTTGGGCGCGGGGGTGTGTGTGGGGGGGGGGGGGGTCGGTGGGGTGGGGGGTCTGGGGGTTGGGGGTGGGATCGGTGGCGTGGTGCGCTGGGTCCTTGGCTCCTTGGGGCTTTCTCGGGTGTGTATGGGGGGGGGCGATGGCTGCCTCTCGGCTTGGGACCTTGGGGGCGTGCGGGGGGCTGCTTGGCCGTGGGGTGGTCGCCGGGGGCCCTTAGGCTGCCCGCTCTCGCTGCTGGCCTGACTGCTTCTTCGGGCCCGGGGGCGGCTCGTGGGTTTTGCAGTGGCGGTTCTTGGAAATACATTTGTCATGTATGCACTGGCCTTGGGCTGTGGGATAACACTCATACTGGGCTCAACCTTAGACACCTTGTTCCCAAATACCTGTTTTATGGAATTTCCACTCACCTCTTCCTCTGTTCACAGCCACCACTATTATTCCTAAACCGCACACTGGTCACCAAACTGCACAATATACACAACCACAATTTCACATCGCATCACTTGGAACCTAACAACTATTCCCCACTCATTCCATATCCTATCTTGTATCCCTCTTCCCTGTTAACTTCCCCACCCCCCTCCAACCCCTCACCTTGGTGTAAACACTGCCCTCTCTTTTTTTACATCCTCCCTTTAATAAAGTATTTCTTACCCTTCCCTAGGGAGGGCTGGTGATGGTCACAATTATGCAATGAAATAAATAAATTTATTTAATTGCAATAATAAAATATGCATTGCTGTTAAAAGATTGCACTTCTTGTAGTGTTAACCTTCGACAGCATGTGCAGACAAGGTAAAAAAAAAAAAAAAAAAAAAAAAAAAAAAAAAAAAAAAAAAAAAAAAAAAAAAAAAAAAAAAAAAGGAAGTGCTGTTTCCTTCACTGTTACTCATGCTATTAGCTAGTTAGCATAACGTGGATTGTTCTTTGGAGATTTTATAGTATAGACTTATCGTCTGCATTAGTCCTGCCCATTATCAAGGCATTTCTTGAATTTTCCGCCAGTTTGAAATAGAGAAACCAGAATGATGAGTTCTGTGTCCCAACAGGCGGGAACCGCATTAGTCAGGTGGTGTCTGGCGCTCACGAAGGTGGGATTTTCTCCCTGTGCGTCCTGAAGGACGGCACCATGGTGTCTGGAGGAGGGAAGGACCGCAGAGTGGTGTTGTGGGGCCACAACTACAGGAAACAGTCTGAGATGGAGGTGGGAGCAGTTCAGGGAGGACACCCAACCCCCCCCCCCCCCCCCCCCCGAGGATATAGAATATCACGACTATTTAGTGTGACTGTGTTTTAATCGGTGTGTGTGTGTGTGTGTGTTTAGGTGGGAGACCTGTACGGTCCTGTTCGGGCTCTGGCTGAAGGTAAACCTGGAGAACTTTTTGTTGGAACGACCAAGAACGCCATCATCAGAGCATCTTTCCCTGATTCCTTAACTCCCATCGTACAGGTGACCTTCAGACGGTAGTTTGAACGCAGCGTCAGCGGGGAGAGAGCACATTATTATTATTATTGTTGTGATACATTACTGCATGTTTTGATGCGTTACACCATGCGTTATGTCATGTTGTAATTAGTGCTGTCAATAGATTAAATATATTGTGTGATTAATTACAGTAATTTTATTGTCCTCATCTCATGTAGAGATTACAGGAAAGTCCATTCGAGGTGATAGTTCACTGTTTTGTCTGAACCGCTGTGTCACATTGTGTCACACACACAGTGTTGCCAGATTTGTGATTCGTGTTTGGGCTGTTCTAAGATGTGATTGAGCTGGAAATTGTCCATCGATCTGGCAACACTGATTCCCGATTTCACGTGTGACATCACAAATGTAGAAAATTTGAAACACGGCAATTTTCTCTGTGTTATAAGACTTACACAGACCACAAGCAAATGACTGGATGGGTTTATTTCAGCAGCGGCGCCGTATCAATACTAGTGAGCCCCTCAGTTTGTGTAGGTTTAGCAGCACAGCATTCTTTACATCTGGTCAAGTTTACCATCTTTCTACGCCTGAGTATTTATGTGCCTTATAAATATCTTCTATAGCTGCTGCTCTGGATTCCCGTGTTTCGGTACCAACGTGCTTCCCGGCTTCCGTGTTCAAAACTAAACAGAAGCATGTGGTGCATTCAGTGTGCCTCAGAAAAACAGGATAGAATGAAATACAGCATGAAAAAACCGCCCTGTGACCCTGACAACAGGAACAAGCGGGTCAGAAAATGGATGGATGAAAAAATTGATGCAAGCATGGATTTTACCGATGCAGGCACGCAGTGACCGATGCATCTCGATTTCACCCGTTAATTGTACCGATGCACACTGAATGGATCGATACACCCACATCGCGCATGTTTGTACCTAGATATTTGATTTGTATTGATTAATCTCCACATGCTTAGTTGTAACGTGTTACCTCATGTTGTATGTGTTACGTCATACATTGTGATGTGTTACATCATGTCATGATGATGAGTTTATTTGTCAATGCACATGATACAAAGCAACAGAACAACAAATTTACATTTCAGTCATGATGCGTTTCAGGGCCACACTGACGAGTTGTGGGGTTTAGACGTCCACCCCTCCATGGAGCAGTTTGTTACCTGTGCACAGGACAAACAGGTTCACCTCTGGGACACCAAATCCCATCAGCCCCTCTGGAGCAAGACCATTGAGGTCCAGTAGGAACACACACACACACACACACACAAATATCAGGCAATTAACTGTATTAGTAATTTTTACAGTTTCCATCTAAGCATTTATTTATTTATTTTCTTCTTTAATTACATTTAATAAAATTATTTTTTACGTAATAACAAGTTTAGAGAACGAGTATTTGATCTGTTTTCACAGGATCCAGGGAGGTGTGTCAGTTTCCATCCCAGTGGCTCCGTTGTGGCTGTGGGGACGATGACGGGAAGGTAGGTTTCACACACACACACACACACACACACACACACACACACACTGTTCACTGCTCTTTGGTGGTAAACGTTCATCATTGTGTGTGCAGGTGGTTGGTGCTGGACACCGACACTCAAGATCTTGTTTCTACTCACACGGACGGAAACGAGATCATCTCCAACGTCAGATACTCTCCAGGTGAGCCCAAGCCCTGCTCCGCCTTTTTCCTCTGCCTCACCGCTAACGTAGCGCTAACGTTCAGCTAACATGCTCCTTTCTGTCCATAGACGGGAACTTCTTGGCCGTGGCTTCTCACGACAACTTTGTTTACATCTACGCTGTGACGGAGAACGGACGGAAGTACAGCCGAGCTGGGAAATGCTCGGTGAGTTCACACACGTGATAGTTCTCTGCTGCATGCTGGGTAATAATGTGTGTGTTCATCTGACCCGTCCTCGTTGTCTCCCAGGGTCACTCCAGCTTCGTCACCCACCTGGACTGGTCCACAGACAGTCAGTTCCTGGTCACCAACTCAGGGGACTATGAGATCCTCTTCTGTACGTCGACTCCACGTGTTTTTATTCACACGTGTTTGTGATTCATAAAGAGCTGAGCTGATTGGTGTTTACGTCTTTCTGTGTTCAGGGGAGGGATCAAACGGTAAACATGTGACCAACATGGACACGGTGCGTAGACTGGACTGGGCCACCTCCACCTGCACTCTGGGCTTCAGCGTCTTTGGTGGGTCCTTAAAGGAGCACCAGGTTCTATCATCAGTGATGACTCATTGATTTCCTTCATTGAATCCAGTTCAGAATCTTGCATTTTTTTTAAATGCATTTTCTTTATTTACTTTTTTTGCATTATTAACACTTTTGAAAGAAGGGTTAGATTTATTTATTAGTTTTATTTTGGTGATGTTTTTATTATTTTATTTTCATCCATTTTCCAACCGGTTTGCTCCTTTTTAGGGTTGCGGGGGTATTATTTTATTTATTTATTTAATTCATTTTGTATTTATTCATTGATTTGTTGTTTTATTTTATTATTATTTGCTTCCTACATCATTTTTTTTTAATTATTTTATTCATTTGTTTTGTTTATTTATTCATTATATGGTTATTTATTCATTTATTATTTAATTCGATTAATTTGTTTGTTTGCTTATTTATTTTATTCATTCATTTGTTTCTTACATCATTTATTTTTTATTTTATTTTATTCATTTTTGTGTCTTACGTTTATATTATTTCATTTTATTTATTTTATTCTATTCATTTGTTTATTTTATTATCTTATTCATTTATTTTTTACACCATTCATTTATAATTTTATTTGTTTATTGAACATTTTTATTTATTGTTTCATTTAGAACTCTAACAGCCTCTGTTATTACAGTATAAGTGGGTGTCATTTATTGATCATTTGTATTTATTAGTTAGATATTGTGGCATTGTGTGGTTAATCCAGGGATGGTTCACTAACTAACTTTATTTATTTGTGTGTGTGTCTCTCTCAGGAGTCTGGCCCGATGGCGCCGACGGCACGGACATCAATGCCGTGTGCAGGTCACATGACCAATCCCTGCTGGCCTCCGCCGACGACTTTGGAAAAGTGCATTTGTTTTCATACCCGTGCTCTCAACCAAGGGTCAGTGATTCTCACACACCACAACACACATATTAAAGAAAGCCAGCAGTTTATTTCATCCTGGGCATTGTTTAGGGTGTAGGCGGCCCGGGGGCCAAACACGGCCCTCAGTCTAACTTTGTGTGGCCCCCAATTTAAACGAACAATATGACAGATAATATACGAAAAAAGGACAACAAAAATGCACAAAACAACAAAAAAAAAACACAAAATGACTCCTGAAAACATAAAAAGTTTCAGAAAATGCACAAAGGGAAAACAAAAATACACAACTTTTCTCCAAAAACAAACAAGACGACTGCAGGTACACAGAATAATAACACACATAAAACAGCACAGAAATACACAAAATGTCTCCTAAATGCACAAAATGACAACAAAAATACACAGAATGACTATAAAATGCACAAAATGACAATATAAATACACTAAATGATTCAGCAAAACGCACAAAATTTCAAAAAATACACTGAAATTGCTTCAGAAACAAAAATGAAAACAAAAGCGTGTGTGTGTGTGTGTGCGTGTGCGTGTGTGTGCGTGTGTGTGTGTGTGTGTGTGTGTGTGTGTGTGTGTGTGTGTGTGTGTGTGTGTGTGTGTGTGTGTGTGTGTGTGTGTGTGTGTGTGTGTGTGTGTGTGTGTGTGTGTGTGTGTGTGTGTGTGTGTGTGTGTGTGTGTGTGTGTGTGTGTGTGTTCTCAGTTTAAACTGCTTTCCTAACCTTCCAGGCTCCAAGTCATGAGTACGGCGGCCATAGCAGTCACGTGACCAACGTTGCCTTTCTGCATGGCGACAGTCACCTGATCTCTACTGGAGGGAAAGACACCAGCGTCCTGCAGTGGGTGGTCGCCTAGGCAACGCCGCTCCTGTATGCTGTGTACAACACGCCCTCCCCGTCCTGCTGCAGAAATAAGACGCATGAATAGAGCAAGATGTCACGCTTAGAACGATTTTACACCATGCTAACCTGTGCCGTTAGCATTAGCTAACCTGTATCATTAGCATTAGCGCTAACGTGCCTGAGCCTTCCACTTTCCACTCCCTTTAACTGGGAATTCCATCTATTTTAGCCGTTTTATTTTTGGTCCTAACGTTCCAGCTAAACTTGAAATGATCTTCTTGATTCTCACATAGACGAATGTAACAATATTGTCACTATTATTGTCATATTTATGGAGTGAAGGCTGTTTACGATGGTGTTAATGTAAAGTGTCACAGTATGTCCGTTTAAATTATATAAACACAGGTGAATAATAATGATTATGTCTAAGTTAATAACTAAGTTAAAGCCTTCAGATGCTAAAAGCTAGCAGGCCTTTGCACTGGTTTGGGTCTCGGGGTGTAAATCTACACTGGATTGTGCTAAAATAGGTGGGATTCCCCCTTTTTAACGCCGACTGTAACCTATGAATGCCTTGATGTCAGCATTTATCCCCAAAAGTGTCTCATTTTCACCTGCTCTGAGTGAAATACTGCTGTAACTGTGTGTGGGGCCACCAGGGGGGGCCGCAGCACTAGAGCATGAATGATACTGTTCATCTTACACAAAGGTTTTAACAGTAACTATTAATGATAACTGTCTGTGTATCCTGCAGTGTAGCCGATGGATGTGTTATTTTAATATTTACCCTCGTATCGTTCTCTAAAGCAGAAGTCGGGGGCTTGTTGTGGACCGGGGGCTTGTTGTGGACCGGGGGCTTGTTGTGGACTGCTGTGCTTTAGCTTCACCTTCTGTTTGCTTAATAAAGTTTTTACCCTATTGCAAAAGTGGCTCTTGTTTTACTGCAGCCAGAAACTAAAATGTGTCAAAGACCCCCAATATTCACCTTAAAATGAAGCGGCACATATATAATTATAATAACAAAATAATATTAGTAATAAATAAGTCCAAAAATACACATAATGACATAAAAATATCTATCCACTTTAATGTGGATAAGTGTATATAGAAGTCTATAGCAGAGGCATTGGAAAAAAAATCTCCTCAAATAGTTTTATTTCTTTGTTAGAGTGAATTTTATCACCTGGAATTTATTTTAAAGTGTTTTTGTAAAGAAAAATAACAATTAGAAGAAATATAAAACACAAAAACCACAGAAAAAAGACACAAAAATGACTGTAAAACCTTAAAAAAAGACAAAATATAACTATATTACCAACATCCCTCTGTTAATGCACAAAATAATGAACATAAATGACTCAGCAAAAACACAAACCCTTTGTTGTTTCCTGTGTTAATGCTCAGATTGCTCATTATTCTAAATTTTGACATGAATATTGATCATGTGACCCTCAGATCAGATTCATTCACATTTTCGTGGCCCCGCCCCCTGTAATAAAAGTTGTAAAAACAAAAGTGAGTGTGATGGACTTTAAAAGCCTGTTGTGTTTGTGTTTTTTAGAGAACGTGTTGCTATAAATATTTCCTGTGATTGTTGCAGAGCTAAGTGTGTCTTCCTCGTGCACGGTATGTGCACGTGAGGCTGCACATTTGCATTAGAGACAGGAAGTGTCACAGTGTGTAGACATTAAAACTGTTTCCTCTCAGAGTTTCCATGGACACACACACACACACACACACACACACACACATTTCACCATGAACAGGTCTGCAGTCCATCTGAGGACACACACACACACACACATTTCACCATGAACAGGTCTGCAGTCCATCTGAGGACACACACACACACACACACACACATTTCACCATGAACAGGTCTGCAGTCCATCTGAGGACACACACACACACACACACACAGGATTCATAACAATGACCCTAAAATCAAGTGCAGTCCCATTTTGGAGCCGTGAGAACAGACACAGGCTGATTTGTTCTCAGGGACGATAAATTAAATAATGGTCTCATCATACTGTACCTCCCTCAGGCTGTTACACACACACACACACACGAATGCGATTCTCTGAGTCTATCTCTGACTCGTCTTATTTGAGTTTTACATGCAGGACAGAAAGTGAGTTTTTTTTATTTTATTTTTAATAATTTTGTGTGTTTTTGGAGTCATTTTTTTTTTTCAATTTAATCTAATTTTATGTTTTTGTCATTGATGTGTCATTTCAAGTCATTTATGTGTATTTTTTGTATATATTTGTTGTCATCTTGTGCATTTCTGTAGTATTTTTGTATTTTCTCATATCATTTTGTGTATTTACTTTGGGAACAAAATTAGAGTAAGACCCCATTTCCCCATGTCTGAGAGTTAAGCATATGATGATGTAACCATAACTGTGTGAATATATGTTTATATGTCAGCGATCATTCTCACATTTCAATGATTCCAAACACTTCTCTTCATCTGAGCTGTAGAAACGCACAACAAACGCACACTGAAACATCAGTGAACAGGATTCTATATTAAGTGTAAAAGATCTACAGTGTCTCACACATGGGCAATCACCGGCCCAGGGGCCAAATGTGGCCCCGCTCTAATCCTGTTTGGCCCCCAAAGTAAAAGCACAGAATTACAGAAAAAACAAAACAAAAAAACAGCAAAACCTCACACAAAAAACATACAAAATTACAGAAAATACACAAAAACACAATAAAAGTACATGAAATGACTGCAAAAGTACACAAATACATAGAAAAGGACAACAATACACAAAATGATTAAAAAACGCATTAACTAATAGACAATACACAAAATGTCTCATACAAATTGACAACAAAAATTCCCGAATTGACATCAATATACACACAATGACACCAAAAACATACAAAATAATAACAGAAACTGACAAAACATACAAAATGGGTTAAAAAGCAGAACGTGATCTTAAAAAAACACAAAACAATAATGTAAACCAAACTCTGGTCATTATTGTAAAACTGAAGCGTTAATGTTGATCATGTGACCCTCAGATTAGCTACAAACACATGTTTGTGATGAAATAGATCCTAGTGGATCCATGTGATCCATAGAACACAGAGTGAAAGTGAAAAAGTGAGGAATGCAGGTTGTTCTGGTCTGAGCTGCTGCTGAGGGCCTGTTGAGCAGCGTGTTGATGTTTGGGGCGTCGGTGAAAGAGCTTAAACACTTACACAACAACACAACCTTTCATTCACACACAAAACACTTGATTTCAGCACAACAAAGAGTTTTGGGTCTTTAATTATTCTCCACTCTGGCTCCGCCCTTTTTTCTTCTTCTCTCACCCAGACATTAGGCTGTTGTAAATGTCATCATAATGTACGATTCATACTAAGTCTGACATCATCATGAGTATATGACGTCATTTTTTAAGTACGCACTCAACGTCCCATGATGCATTGTGAGTGAAATGGAAAATTATTCTGGGACCTTTACAGTATATAGTATATACTAGACAGTATGTACTCATTGTGTTATAGTGTGTAGTATAAAGTGTGTTATAGTGTGTAGTATAAAGTGTGTTATAGTGTGTAGTATAAAGTGTGTTATAGTGTGTAGTATAAAGTGTGTTATAGTGTGTAGTATAAAGTGTGTTATAGTGTGTAGTATAAAGTGTGTTATAGTGTGTAGTATAAAGTGTGTTATAGTGTGTAGTATAAAGTGTGTTATAGTGTGTAGTATAAAGTGTGTTATAGTGTGTAGTATAAAGTGTGTTTCATCTCCTTTAACAGCCTGTACTGGTGTGATATTGGTTTCCTCGTCCATCCTAAACTGTGTCTTCTTCCATCAACCTTTGATGGTCGTGAGAAAAAAAGTGATGAAAGCCATAAAAAGTGTTAATAAACACCAAGCCTTCAAACTCAGTCCAACGTGAATGATACGTGGGGCTGTGTCCTGTTAGAGTTCACTACCTGAGATCACATGATGTCAAAGGTCAACATTACAAGAAGTGGAATCTTTTTAACACAGCAATGCATGTTTTGTTATTGCAATTAAATACAGTAGTTGTGACCATCACCAGCCCTCCCTAAGGAAGTGTAAGAAACACTTTATTATAGGGAGAATATAAAAAGGGAGAGCAGTGTTACACCTGGGTGGAGGGGTGGGGGGGAGGGAACAGGGAGGAGAGACTAAAGGTAGGAAATATAAAGGGTGGGAAGAGTTGATGATAAAGTGAGAGTGAGATGTGTAGTTGTAGTTGTGTATATTGTGTTGTGTAATCAAACCAGTCTGGTGACCAGTGTGAAGCTTAGCTATAATGGTGGTGTCTGTGGACAGAGGGAAGGAGTGAGTGGTAAAACCTAGAACTGGTATTTAGGATCAACGTGTCTAAAGTTAAGCCCAGTTTTATCTACAGTCTAAGACATGTCAGTGTATCATAGACCAGTGTATGTGTAAGAACTGCTACTGCAAACCCAAGCGCTCCCCTCCCCCACAGCCGAGCAGCCCCCCAGACGCCCCCAACATCCCAAGCTGAGAGGCAGCCACCGCCCCCCCATATATGTTTAGTGAATGTATGAGGTGCAATTAAAAGAAAGGGGATGGAGGGGAGCGGTGGTCGTACCCTCCATCGTCGTACCTAAAATTGGAGAGATTGGTAGGACAACTTGAAGTGGGAGTACTGCTCCGGTGCCACTACTTAGTAGCACAAATGGCAGCCCCCTCCACCCCTAGCCCCACCATCCAGCCCCCCAAGGGTTGGGTATGGTTGTGTGGTGTGAGTGTGCCAGACCAGCTGAGAGTGAAGTGTCCATGTAGGAGGCCTGTGTGCCACATGGCGGGCCATCGGAGAGGGTAGATGGCACAGACGGGCACGCAGCACTGTGAGCCCCAGGGATGCAACAAGCAGCACAGACAGGGACCCACTCCACGGTGCCCCCGAAGCACAGCAGCACCCCCCACCCCACAGGTGCAGCCGGGCACCAGCCACATACCCCAGCGGTCCAGGGGGCGACCCCCACCGCACCTGAATATATTTTATTATGGTTAAATATTGGACTTATAATTACAGTTTGTTAAAAAAGAAACCATGAATAAAAACACACATCATCTTATTGTTGGATTTAATCATCTCATACTTTACTAACTCACCTGTTGTCTCAACGCGCTAGGATCCATGTTGCATCTACGACTTCCTTCGCACTACGAGATGCTTCGTGCCTGTGATTGGAAACATATCAGCCAATCACATGAGGTTGTTTTGTTGACTAGGAATCATGGAACATTGTTACGCTGTTTTGTTCTGAATTATGGCACAAAAATAACAGCGTTGTTATCACATCACTGGAGCCATGAAGCGTGCAAAAAGCGCGACTATGTTCAAGCGACTCATCACGGGCGATTTAAACAACTTTAAGCTGTTTCCATTACCTTTGGAAATCGAAATAACGCAATAAAAACTGGTAATGAAAATTAGAAAAAAAAACTCAAATATCGTCGAAAATTTTGACGCGTTCATGAAGAATTTTTTCAGATGTTTCGATATTGAAATGTGTCGCAAAGGTGCTATGGAAACACTTTTTCTGCAATTACATGTTACAGTATGTGACATACCTGGTCACATGACCACTTCTCTCTGAGAAAACAACATGGCGCGGTATGTTTCTTAACCTTAGATTTAATAATGATTGATTACTGCCACATTAGACGTGAAACAACAAAGAATACGGAGAGTTCTAAGGAGGTTTAGAGCGTCCGTCTTTCTGCAGCAAAGACTCACGGGAGTTACGAGGCTCCTCCCCAAAACAACGTTCAATGGAAACACGTTCAAAGAGCAATTATACTTGTGAAAATGTGTAATGGAAACCCAGCTATTGTCGTGTTGTTGTATTAGCGCTCAAATGAATCCACTGCAGTAAATGTTGGGCCGCTTGTGGCCCGCGGACCGTGGTTTAACACCCACTGATTGTAGCTGCTGCATGTGCTGATCAGCTTCTTTATTATCATCAGCTGCAGAACATTTAGAGGAGGTTCTATCAGAGCTCCTCCTCCTCTGTGTGTGTGTGTGTGTGTGTGTGTGTGTGTGATCTCTCTCTCTCTCTCTCTCTCTCTGACGCAGAACTCACTGCGCGTTTTCTCGGTTCTTGGAGGACTTTGTTGGACTTTAGTGTTTGGATGTGATGTGAAGGAAAGAGAGAAACACAGAAGGACTGATAGAGGAGTGAGTGGAGCCAAGTAAGTTCTGCTTTTACTCATTCACTGAGATCTGTTCTCATTTTTGCGATTGGTTATATCTATCTATCTAGTATCTATATATCTATTATCTATCTATTATCTATCTATCTAGTATATATCTATCTATCTATTATCTATCTATCTATCTAGTATCTATCTATCTAGTATATATCTATCTATCTATTATCTATCTATCTATCTATCTATCTATCTAGTATCTATCTATCTATCTAGTATCTATCTATCTATCTATCTATCTATCTATCTATCTAGTATCTATCTATCTAGTATCTATCTATCTAGTATCTATCTATCTATCTATCTATCTAATATCTATCTATCTAGTATATATCTATCTATCTATTATCTATCTATCTATCTATCTATCTATCTAGTATCTATCTATCTATCTAGTATCTATCTATCTATCTATCTATCTATCTATCTATCTATCTATCTAGTATCTATCTATCTATCTATCTATCTATCTATCTATCTATCTATCTATCTATCTAGTATATATCTATCTATCCATCCACTGATTTAGATTAGTTTCAGTCTAAATATAGACTATTTCACTTATCGTCTAGTTTTATTTGACTAAAATAGAAAGAATAGTTGATGTATTTGACTTCCTATTGGATGACTGATACCAGCAAGTCCCGCCTTCCATTCAACCAAAGATGAGTTTTGATTGGATACCTTCCAAAGAAAAGAGGAAACAAATTATTTCTGATTGGATTTTGTTTCTGTTTTAGTTTTTATTAGTGAACAAAAGTGTCTAATGTTTTCAAACAGTTTAGATTAGTCGTAGTCTATTGTCTTTAAAAAACTATGATGGAAACACACACACACACACACACACGCACTTGATGGTTGAGGGTTCGATCCCAGTACCTGACTATGTGTCGAAGTGTCCTTGGGCAAGACACTGAACCCTAAGTTGCTCCCAGTGGTCGACTAGTGCCTTGCATGTCAGTCCTGTCCCACTGGTGAATGAACTGATGTGTAAAGCGCTTTGAGACTGTTACAGTGGTGATAAAGCTCTATATAAATCATGTCCATTTATTATTATTATTAATATTAACACAGGAAACAATAGTTTGTGTTGTTTCCTGTTCTGTATTTGTTTGTTTTCACTTTGTGTATTTTTTTTCTTTATTTGTGTGTATTTGGAGTCATTTTGTGTATTTTTCTCTCATTTTATGTATTTTTGACTTCATTTTGTGTGTTTTAGTTGATGTTTTGTGTGTTTTCGTTGTCTTTTTGTTGTCTATGCCTTTTTGGAGTTCTTAGTGTATTTTTGTAGTTATTTTGTGAGTTTCTGAACTCTGAACATTGAATGTTGTTTCCTTTCTGAACCTTAATCATGAAAAATAGAAGATATTTTTGTCTTTGCACTTCATTAAAAAGCTTTATTTCTTCTAAAATATGTGATTGCAAATTTTATTTGTTATTTTTATTAGATTTAAAGAAGAATAGTCCACATATTTATTTATTTAAAAAAAGGTCACACTTCATTTTTAACCAGGGTCACTGAGAATATTTTATTTTTCAAAAACTTTTGGAACCACTGTCATAAATAATCATTCTTCATCATATCACACATTCCTATGGTATTTATGGTGGCTGAGGGTTAGCATTGTGGCTAACAGACATGCTAAACCATTTTAACATAATCTAAGGTGATTTCATCATAACCATCCAGACTTCTGTAAATCATCTGAAGCATAAAACAGTGAAATTCTGAACATTCTTATTGATGATGTTTGGTCTGATTTTAGAAGGTTTAATAGTGAGTAAAGAATGTAGAAAGGTGCTGATGTTTCTCTGGTGTCGTGTTCCACTATAACGTGATGATGCTCAGGTTCTCCTCCTCCTCTTCTTCTTCTTCTGTGGATGTTAATCACAGTCATTACTCGTCTAAGTGCTGCTTTCACAGCTTCATCACTCCTTTCTCCTCCTGAGGGAACTCCTCTAGTATCACGCCTGTCCTCCTCTGTGAACCCTGATCTGATAGTGAGGAACACACACACACACACACACACACACACACTCCCTTATGTCAGTTCCTCATAACACTTATATTATGATAAGTCAGTAATACGTACAATATTAGACCAGAGACGACAAATGTTATCACAGTAGGGCCACGAACATGTGATTTTATCTGATCTGAGGGTCACATGATCATTAGAAATAGAACCAGAGCATTATTAATTATCATTATTATTATTAACACAGGAAACAACAGTTTGTGTGGTTTCCTTTACTGTATCTGTTTGTTTTCACTTTGTGTATTTTTGTTGTCATTGTTTAGATTTTTCTGTTAATTTTGTGTATTTTTATCATTCTTTTGTGTATCTTTCTTTATTATTGTGTGTATTTGTTGTGATTTTGTTCATTTCTCTCTCATTTTGTGTGATTTTGTTGTTATTTTGTAAATTTTTGTCTCATTTTGTGTATTTTTGTGGTCGCACTTGGTGTTTTTTGAATAATTTAGTGTTTATGGGTATGCTTTTGTCTGCATGTATTGGGACTATATATTAGTATTAAGTATATTTGGTATGTTTATTAGCTGACGTGATAACATGTGATTAGGTAAAACACCAGTTGTGTTACATAATGACTGATGATTGTATGAGTGACAAGTTGTGTTTACTTTGATCAGACACACACACACACACACACACACACACACACACACAGATGGTGTCATGTGACGCTGCAGTCTGATCTGATTGTGTCTCTCAGCAGTTTCTGATGCTTGTGCGGTTTTTTTCTCGCAGCCTAAAAGTCTTGTTGCTCCCCTGGTTTCACATGCTTGGCTGGTTGTCATGGTGATAACCCTGGCTTGGGTTTCCTGCAGACACACATTTCTGTACACGTGTCACTCTCTAATGCTAATGCTAATGCTCTGCAGTGATAAGTCAGCTCATCACACAACACAGCTGTGTGTGTGTGTGTGTGCGTGTGTGTGTGTGTGTGTGTGATCTTAAAGATGTAAACCCATGTTTTAATCAGAAACAAAATGGGTTAAATTGACAAAAAATGGTGGAAAAGGTGGTGAAAATGGTTCAAAGTGTCAATATTGGAACAATTAGTTTGAACTGACAAACAATGGACATGACAAATGGTGAATGTGGTTAAATTAGCAAAAAAATAATGATGAAATCTGGTGAAAAAAGGTTAAAAGTGACAATAATGGTTCAACGTATGTGACATTAGGTGTAAAAGTGGTGGAAAGGGTTTATAAGTGATGAACATGTCTGGAAAGTGGAAAAAATGTGCAGAAAAAGCATTAAATGTGATGTAGAAGTGTCAGAAATGGGAGAAATGTAGCAAAAATACATTAAAAGGAGGTTGAGAATACCTGCTAGAACGTGTTTTTAGTTTGTGACAGAGGGAGAACATGCAAACTCCACACAGAAAAGTCTCACGTCTTCCATGGTATTGAACTGAACTATGAATTACGATCTCTTTCTAATGTCTTCTGTCGACCGCTGATTTTTTTGTGAGCCACTAAAAGTGGGTCAGTGACCCTCATTTGGGCAGCGGCCCACAACTTGAGGATCTTAGCTGTGAAGTGAGGCAGACAGGAAACGGTAAACGAGTGGTCGCGTTTTTAATAAACGGTTTCATTTTTCATCACAGAGTTCTGTTTGACTCGCTGCAAACTGCTAATGACAATAGAACCGACCAATCAGACGGGAGGAAACAAAACAGGATATGACACAGGAAACAACCACATCCTGACACACACACACACACACACACACACACACAGGTATACCCATCACTAACTATTGTCATTTATCTCATATTTCTCTGCTGTAACTGTGCTGAATGCATCTCTGAGAACCTGTTTAGAGTGAAATTGATATTTTTGCTCCTTTTGATGTATTTTTGCTACATGACTCACATTTCAATGTCTTTTCTGCACATTTTTCTACTTTCCAGACATTTCCAGCACTTATAAAACCTTTCCACGTAATGTCACATATGTTGACCCATTATTGTCACTTTTAACCTTTTTTCATTACGTTTTCTTTCTGTTTGTATCCACTCTAATTTACAACTTTTATCCAATTTCTGTGGTTTTTAAAATCCCATTTCAACACCTTTGTACCATAGACTGTAAAAAGAATGGATGGGACAAACTCCCGGTGGAGTGAAGCTTTTATTTTTAGAGCCTCCTCAGTGATAACAGATGGGATGTGAATCAAACTGGAACGTTAAAATACTCGTCACATCATTTTTTTCCAAACCTAAACTCTGCTGTGATCATTAGTTATTATCACCTACATTGTGTTCAAGTGCTCATTTTTCTGTGAACCTTGTTTTAAAATAAGTTATTTCAGGTTGGAAAAACGGGATTTGACGTCATATATGACAGTGATTGACAGCTGTCGCTCTTTTTGTGACTTGCAGTTACGTCGTGAAGGAATTTCCAGTGGGAAAGATATTTATGTTCATGGCGTAGCTGGGCTGCGTAAGTCATCAGGGCAGTACGCTAAATGGGCGGGGCGAGTTTCCAGGGCTCCTCCCACCTGACCCTACTGCACAGACTCTGGCTCCTAAATTACAAGATGGAAACGCCCCTAAGAACGTTGAGTGGGAACAGCTACAGTACACGCCCACTGCTTTGATTAGTGATTAAAACCAGGATTTCCATCTTTAAGATGACTATAATAATAATAATAAACGTTCCTGGATAACAGTGGATATTATTCAGATGAATAAATAAATGTGGTTATCACAGATTCATAGAACAATAGACCATCATTTTACTGACTTTATGGATGGACCCCAAAAATCTCCCCTTTATTCCCCCTTATAGATGGTCCTGTCTCCACATGACTGTTCTTCAATGTTCATGTCTGTGTTCAACCACCTTCAGCTACAGTAGGGGTCCCCGCTCTCTGAGACCTTTATTTTGGAGGGTCCCCACTCTCTGGGACCTTTATTTTGGGGGGTCCCTGCTCTCTGGGACCTTTATTTTGGAGGGTCCCCACTCTCTGGGACCTTTATTTTGGAGGGTCCCCACTCTCTGAGACCTTTATTTTGGGGGGTCCCTGCTCTCTGGGACCTTTATTTTGGAGGGTCCCCACTCTCTGGGACCTTTATTTTGGAGGGTCCCCACTCTCTGAGACCTTTATTTTGGGGGTCGTGGGCTGAATAGGTTGAAAACCACTGAGTTATGACAGAAAAAAGAGGATTAAATTGTGATAAATGGTCCTAAACGTCCATCACTCCTTCCTGTGCAGAGGACGAGCTCAGTGATTGGTTCCTTGCTCAGCGCTTTTATCACAGGCATTAATTCTCTCTGCAGGGCGTCATGGCGACCGTTGGAGCGTAAAATGAAGGGTCAGGATGAAGTACCTGCTGCAGCCTTCATTTCTCTTCACTTTTCCTCATTTTGTGCTGATGAAGGACTTTTGATTTAGGTGCGCTTTATTTCAGCCGCTGCAGGATGGTTGATACACACATTGATTCTCTGTGTGTAGTGGCACGTTAATACGGTCTGTGGGAGGGGTTACAGGTGGAAGCTCCACCCCTTTCTGCTCACATGGGCCAACCTGTATAGGTTAAATGTTGGTGGTGTGGATGAGTTTGTAGTGAAGGCGTCTGTATTTTATAATCAGTGTGTCGTATTCTGGCTTTATTTAGAGCGACCCCCAAAACTAAACGCACAAAACGACTGGAAAAATGACAAAAAATATTTATAATCACAGAAAATACACAAAATGACTTCAAATAAGAGAAAATATCAGCAAAAATGCACAAAGTAACCACAAATAAATGACAGGAAATATGTAAATAAATAAATAAAAAACACCCATAAGATTACTAAAAAACAAAAATACACAAAACAACAAAATCACACAAATCCTTTGTTTCCTGTGTCAATGCTCCTATTGGTCAATATTCCAATGAATGACGAGAATGTTGATCATGTGACCCTCAGATCAGACACTATTTATACTTACATGCTCTTATACTTATCCATTTTATTTATTTTACTACTGTGAAGAACCTTTTTGTGATAAAAGTTTCTTTTTATAGATGCTAGCTGCTCACTGGAGCTTAGCTTAGCTTAGCTGCTAACTAAAACTTATTTTCTGCTTTAAAAGCCTTAGAAAAGCTGAACTCGTCCAATCAGACGTTATGAAAACATGAGCAGGAAACATAACAGATTTCCATAAAAACAAAGAACCATTTATTAGCGCTGCTACACAAAGGATCAAAGCTCCTGTTCTGTCCTGGATCAAAGGTTCTCTCTGGTTCCGCACCAGGTGAACATAGTGATGGAAATGTAGCCACGCCCCCTCCTCAAGCTTTATTTAGAAACAGGAAGTGAGTGTCCTGTGCTGTGATAAGAAATGTGATTGTTTCCCGTTTTACATTCTTTACATTTTTATGATTCATTTTCATCCCAGCCTTCAAACCAGGAAGCTAGCAGCTAACGGCTAACGGCCTGTTTATGGTCCATTCAGTCCATTTATTGCCACGTATAAACGCCAACATTGGAAAACTACGACGGCATTTTAGAGCCACGGTGAAGATTTTGAGAAGGAAGTAATATATATTATCACAATATCTCATAATATTGCAATAAACTCACAATGTTACGTAAATAAAGTTTAAATATGAGGGAAAGACGTATAATATTACAAGTCGCACTATTATGATTTAAAAAAAAGTTGTTTGTAAGAATGAAGTTGTAAATAGAAAAAAGCTCCAATCTGGAAGTAAATCATATTAAATTACGACTTTATTCTCATACAATGATGACTTTCTTATTGTAATATTGTACCTGATTCTCATAAAATTCAGATTTTTACTTGAAGTCTAACAACAACCTCTCAAATGTAATCTCTGTGTTCGTCTGTTTGGATTTTGTCTTAGTTTTCCCAAAAAAAATATCATTATGTTTTTATTAATATAGACTTTTTTCAACCATTACAATATTGATAATTTTGTACTTCCTCTGCAAATAAATGATAACCTTAAATTCTTATCATTATATTCTGAAAACAAACAATATGCAGTTTATACTTTTAATTAACTTCTTCTTCTTCTTCTTCTTCTTCTTCTTCTTCTTCTTCTTTTTCTTCTTCTTCTTCTTCTTCTTCTTCTTCTTCTTCTTTTTCCTTCTTTTTCTTCTTCTTCTTCTTCTTCTTCTTCTTCTTCTTCTTCTTCTTCTTCTTCTTCTTCTTCTTCTTCTTCTTCTTCTTCTTCTTCTTCTTCTTCTTCTTCTTCTTCTTCTTCTTCTTCTTCTTCTTCTTCTTCTTCTTCTTCTTCTTCTTCTTCCTGCTGCTGCTGCATGTTTATTTAAAAAGTCGTATAGGAAGAAATATAAACATAGATGAATAAATAATGCATTAATTATTATTAAGTTGGTGTAAAAACATGATAGAAAAGTTAGAAGTTCATCTTTTTCTCATTCTGTGTTTTCTGTGTTTATGTTGTTCTTTTGTGTATTTCATCATGTTGTGCATTTTTCTTTCATTCTCTGTGTTTTTGTAGTTTTTTTGTGTTACGAGTCATTTTGTGTTTCTGGAGTCATTTTTTGCATATTTTTGGAGCTGTTTTGTGTATTTTCTTGTCATTTTGTATATTTTTCTCTCATTCTGTGTTTTTGTGGTTGTTTTGTGTGTTTTTATCATTCTTCTTTAGTTGTTTTTTTATGTTATGGGTCATTTTATTGTCTTTTTTGTGTATTTGTCTGTGATTTTGAGTGTTTTTGGAGTCCTATTGTACATTGACAGTTCTAAAGCGTTAGTAAATGCTAACGTGGTGTGTTCCTGTTGTTGTTCTAATGACTGACACGTCAGTGGTCAGTGCTGTGTGAGTTTTTTCCTCTGCTGATACGACCTAAATGAGCACTTAGGTGCATCCTGAGCCTCTCTAATGACACACTTTGGTAAAAGCCCGTCATCTTCTCTGTGAACTCACCTGAAGTCACCTGTGGTATAACGTTATAATCACCAGTAACACAACATTTACCTGACCACACACAATTACACCGTGGTTCTATTTTAGGCCTCGCTCCACTCGATTTAAACTGACTTTAGGCCACGTCCACAAAGACTACATCTGATTGGCTTATTTAGCATTAGGCCCCGCCCCTTTACACTTACAGTACTGAAAATGAGCTTCTGATTGGGTGAAATTAGTGGTAGATTTGAGAAACAAAGTGATGTCACTGCATTAGTTCTCATTAATACAGCCAATGCTGGTACTAAGCAATTTAGCGCCATGGGCAAGAGTTTAGGTGGCCGCTAATATAGATATCCTCCTCACGCTAGAACCTGAATATCTTTGTATTTTTAGAAAACCCAATAATAATAGCTACTTAAAAATAACACTCAAGATATTAAATAGAAATAAGTCATAAATCACTTTATCCATTTTTTTCTTTGGGATTTTTTCAGTTGGGATTTTGTTCTCCTGGATTCCGACTGTTGTGATATTGTCAGTTGTTGTTTTTTTCTGTGGGATTTTGTCAGTTAATCTATTTTTTTAATTAGGATTCTTGTCCATTGGGATTTTGTTCTGTCACCGAGGTGTGGATGACTTAAACTAAAGACTAAAATGGATGATATTTCCAAACCAAGCATGTCGTTCATGTTAAATGAGCCAATAGGAGGTCCTTTCTGTGTGGGTAGATAAAACAAACCTGTTCACGAGTATCACCACAAACAGGAACATTCCACCCCCCCCACCCACCCCTTTAGTGCTGGCTGCATTAGTGTGAGATATGATGAGTTCTGTCTGAGGACCAGAGGATGACAGGAGGTGTGAGAATGATTGAAGACACAATATGAGAGGGAACGCTTCATGGAAATCAATGCCTTTAATAATACTTTGTTTCCTGCATTTTTCCCGTCACTGAACAGTTGTTCATTTGTACCCTTTGTAACCAACAGTTTCATCACACACCACATGTCAGATATGCAGCACCCACATAGGACACAAAATGAAAACAAAAATACACAAAATGACGTAAAATATACACATAATGACAACAAATGTACATTAACACAACAGAAACACAAAATGATTACAAAAACATTCAAAATGACAACAAAAATTACACAAAATTAGACAGAATTACACCTAAAACCACTCAAGATGTCTACAAAAACTACAGAAAAGGATGCAATACAAAAATACAAAAAATGACATCACACAATCACTCCATAAACACACAACATTAAAGTACTCAAAGAACACACAAAACAAATACAAAAACAAAAACACACAGAATATTAATAAAAAGACATACAAAACAACAAAAATACACAAAATGAAATAAAAATATACAGAATGACAAAAAAACACAAAATGAGATCTGAGGTGTGTTCCATAAAGGAGGTTTAACAAACTCTGAGTCTATCCATAAACTCTAGGTCAACATACCCTCCATGGTAAACTCTGTGTATCTGATTCATTACAGCTGGTATGAAGTGGATCAATCAACTCTGAGTATGTAAACCTTGGGTTACTGACGTGCACGATAAAAAGCCATCATCAATGGATTGGAGATTTACTCGAGCTGCCATGGCAACCACCATAGAGTGATTTATTCACCGTAATAATGAAATAAGTCAGTGTTTGATGAATATGATCCTGTTCTAAAGGTGTGTTCAGTCTTCAGTGATTATAGTGATTAAATCACCTGTAATTAGTAACACTTTATGATCACTTCATCACTTTATCTCTTCAGTGACGTGACGAGTGGTGAATAATAATAATAAAATGTGTCTGAGGAGACGTGTCAGCATCATAGGATGTCTGCATAGAGAGTCCTCCTGTTACACTGGATATAAACACAGTAAATGATGCTTCATATCTAATCATTTATATTGATTTTTAATGTAATATTATCACCAGATTCATCTCTACGTCATAAAAAATGTCATAAAAAACACTGAAGTGGGACGCGAACCCGGAACTCGTCACTTTCAAGTGCAGTGTCACAATTCACTATGACTTCATAACTTCATAGACGTATGATCTACAGATTTAACTGTATAACAATATAAAACAATAATCAAGCCTTAAAAGTGTATTAATTTAAATGATCATCTCCTCCTTTATATTATCTACAGGTTTGTATTCAGTGAACTTTACTACAGACGTCAGTAGATGTTTTAATGTAGATCAACCTCTCAGTGACTTTCACTAAATGATCTACATCTACAATGTTAGAAAGAAAACTATAACATAAATCAACACAACATTAGTAATGATGTGAACACGTCTGTGGTGTGTGATGTCACTAATGTGTTTCAGAGAAAAGTGTTAAGGTTTATTAAAGTGTTCAGGTGGGCGGAGCCAGGTAGAAACCCAGGGTTTATTTGATAAAACCTGTCAGTGACCAGGTTTAGTTCACGGACAATGTTACCATGGTAACATACTCAGAGAAGAACATACCTCACGTTTATGAATGAGATACTCAGAGTTTCATCATTTGAGCCTGAACATAATCAGAGTTTGAACATAACGTACTTTATGGAATAAACCTCAGACACAGAAAAGGAAACCACAAAAAGCATTTGTTGTTTCCTGTGTTCATGTGTGTGTCAGTCCTTGCAGTGTAATGTGTGTGTGAATAATGAGTATTAAGATGTAAACGCAGTGACTTATATAAACTGTTGACAGAAAACGCTGAGATTCCAAAACACTGAAACAATCAGGAAGACGTGCTGATGTCATTGTGTGTCTGTAACTGACTGTTTGTCCATGTGTGTTACAGACGCACAAAAACACACACTTTAGCTGTATTTGAAGCAACATAATGGAAACGAGGTGTGTGTGTCTGTGTGTGTGTGTGTGTTGTGTGTGTGTGTGTGTGTGTGTGTGTGTGTGTGTGTGTGTGTGTGTGTGTGTGTTGTGGTGTGTGTGTGTGTGTGTGTGTGTGTGTGTGTGTGTGTGTGTGTGTGTGTTGTGTGTGTGTGTGTGTGTGTGTGTGCGTGTGTGTGCGTGCGTTGTGTGTGTGTGTGTGTGTGCGTGTGTGTATGTGTGTGCGTTTGTGTGTGTGTGTGTGTGTGTGTGTGTGTGTGTGTGTGGCGTTGACATGTGAGGACAGAATGTTGCGTGTGTAATCACAGCTGTTATGTTGTAAACAAATCCTGGTTTAACGTGTTTACATATGTAAAGAAAGTCAGTGGTGAAAGTAATGGATTACAAGTACTCACGTTACTGTAATTTAGTTGTTTTTATAGGTACTTATAGTATATTTCAAAATCATTAAAAAAAAAAAAATACAAGAAAAATAACTCAAAAAACTACACAAAATAATAACAAATATTTGACAGAAAATACTCATAACGACAAAAACACATCCACACAATGATGCAGAAAACACACAAAATGACTTACATTTCTACACCAAACTATTACTGTACACAAGCGAGAGGGAGGCTGCTGCTGCTGATGATGATGATGATGATGATGATGATGATGACACAATCCTTCTCACATATTTGCATTTAAACACAGGAAAGGGAACAGTATCATAATGCAAAGTAAACTTTAAATGTTCCCGCGTTCAGAACTTCTGTGTCAAACTTGGGAAAACGTGTAAAGGTAAGAAACATTCACTACTGATGCTAATGCTAATGTTTAGCAAAACATAAATAGATCGCCAGGATTACAGCACAGTGTTGTGAAAATGAAAGGATTAGTTTCAACAGAAACATGACGTATTATTGCTTTATTCCAGACTCCGTTAAAAAAACGTTGATTCGAGTCGAGTCGAGTCAACTACTGTCATTCAATTTAATCACATGCTCCATTTGTCATGCCCTTTATTAACCAATTTCTATGGTTTTTAAAATCTCATTTCACCACATTTTCAACCATTTTTGGTCACTGTTAACCCATATTATTTATTATGTAATTATCTATAAGCTTCCATTGTTACAGTAGATGTTATCAGGACTGAACCAGTCTGTGATCACTTCCTCCATCAGGTTTATTTTGGGTTTGTTTGTATTGCAGTGGGTTTATTTTATGATGTTAGTTGTACAGTATATTTTATATTCTGTATTTATATGTGGGGACTTCTCCTTTTGTAGAATGACTGTGATTCAGTTCTCTCTGATGTCGGACTTCAGTGAACTCATGGTGAGGTTGAAGAAACCAGTTTGAGGTTTGTGATGTGGAGGATTGACCTGCTGGAAGTAGAGCAGACGACTGAACCATTAGGGGCTGGAAATGGTCAGCAACAACACTCAAACCATGACTCAGCAACAACACTCAAACCATGACTTAGCAACAACACTCAAACCATGACTCAGCAAAACACTCAAACCATGACTTAGCAACAACACTCAAACCATGACTCAGCAACAACACTCAAACCATGACTCAGCAACAACACTCAAACCATGACTTAGCAACAACACTCAAACCATGACTCAGCAACAACACTCAAACCATGACTCAGCAACAACACTCAAACCATGACTCAGCAACAACACTCAAACCATGACTTAGCAACAACACTCAAACCTTGACTTAACAACAACACTCAAACCATGACTCAGCAACAACACTCAAACCATGACTCAGCAACAACACTCAAACCATGACTCAGCAACAACACTCAAACCATGACTTAGCAACAACACTCAAACCTTGACTTAACAACAACACTCAAACCATGACTTAGCAACAACACTCAAACCATGACTCAGCAATAACACTCAAACCATGACTCAGCAACAACACTCAAACCATGACTCAGCAACAACACTCAAACCATGACTTAGCAACAACACTCAAACCATGACTCGGCAACAACACTCAAACCATGACTCAGCAACAACACTCAAACCTTGACTTAGCAACAACACTCAAACCATGACTCAGCAACAACACTCAAACCATGACTCAGCAACAACACTCAAACCATGACTTAGCAACAACACTCAAACCATGACTCAGCAACAACACTCAAACCATGACTTAGCAACAACACTCACATTAACCCCTTTATATCCAGTCTTCATTGGCTTCCAGTCAGTTTTCACATTGAGTTTAAATTTTTTGTCCTGATTTTCTGTGCGTTGCGTGGTCAGGCCCCTCAGTATATTGCTGATTTGTTGTACCCCTACAATTCGGGGCGCAGCCTTCAGGCCAGGGTCTTCTAAAGATCCTTAAAACTAATTTTAAAACACGGGGAGACCTAGCGTTGTAGACTGTTGCCTCCAGACTCTGGAAGGACCTTCACCAGTCCCTCTGGGAGCTTGACTGTGGACTCTTTTAAAAAGCATTTGAAGACTTTGCATTTTGAACTTTTGTTTTTGTTTTTATGATGACGCTTCTGTTATTTTAAATTCACCTTTGTTTCGTACAGTATTTTGTGATTTTTATCTGTGAAAAGCACTTTATAGATAAAAATGTACTTACTCAAACAAAGACTCAACTACAATCCTGAAAACATGACTCAGCATTAAAACTCAAACAATGGCCCAGCATTAACACTAAAATCATGACTCAGCAATAATACCTCGGTAGGCTGAGTTGATACTCATGTAGGCTGTGGTGTCCAAACCATGGTTCAGATGAAACTAAATGGTCCAAAAATGCACAGAGAAAGTTTCCCTAAGTATAGAAAAACAGGACCAAATTCTCTACAAATCATTTTACAATTCTGCTAGTAAAGGGTAAACCCAATGTAAATTAAGATCTTGAATGATGCTGATATATGAATAAATGTCAAATATGAGATAATATTTAGGAATGACAGAGCAGCACTTTCTCCAACATATAATTTAGCTCTCTGCTGTGCACTAACTGATCTATTTTATAAAACAGGTTAGTGAGAAGTGTCTCTTCCACTAATATCAGTCACTGGACCGTTTCCCCTCACGTGGTTATTTAGGCGGGGGGCGTGTGGTGCTGACAGACCACTTCCTGGTCCCGTTACCCAGGAAATCAAGCCTTACTCAGCACGCTGCAGGACATTTGTGTTGTTATTGATCCAACGTCTGCCCAGGTCTGATAACCATGTAAAATGATCAATTATTCAGATTCTGACCTTTTGGGTCGGAGGGATTCACATCACTTAGCATGTTATATGAGCCGTAAAGATAAGAAAAGCAGTGAACATGCTCATCTCACCCCACACACACACACACACACACACACACACACACACACACACACACACACTGACCACATTCACTTTATTCATTTCATACACAAGGCAACTCAATGTGCTTTACATGATAAAACATTCAATTGTTTAAAATCAATAAGAACATTTAAAATCAGCAGTAAAATAAATTCAAATCATCAACAAACACATGACATCAACAACATGACCATAAATCATACGTCATACGCCTTTAAGGACTCGTTAAGTGTGTTAATATCTTCTGTCTCACAGCTGAAAGGTTCAGGGTTTGATTCCTTTGGAGAAAGCAGTGTTGCATTTATTTTTAAGTGGAACAAATCAGGAAAAATGGTGTGAAAATCAAATTAATAAAAGAGCTAAATGTTGACATAGAGTAGTTATTCTCTATTTTGTCGTATCTGAAACGAGTATTACCAAAAAGGGTAAAACTCAAATATCCTAAAGATATATTAGTATCTTTACTGTCAATGAACTTTCTATTTGAAATGACTACTCTATAATATCTGAAATTAAATAATATACTGTATGAGCTCATAATCAATGCATTTCCTCTAATTATTTATAACAATAATTTTAAAGGCCTTTGAACCTTGAGTTTGTTGCAAATATGAGATTTTGAAGAGTTAAAATAACATTAAGATGTTGAAATGAGTGTTACATCATTCTGAGGGATGCAGAGGTGTTGTTATTTTATTACTAATATTATTATTTAAACCTGAAAGAGTCGCTACAGGAGGAATGGAAAGCAGCTGAAAACGTGGATGTGGACGAAGGCGTTTTCAGGTGAAGTGATTGAAAGCACATGTTGGCTCAGATCCAAGACGTACAAACTTTACATAACGCTCATCCTATGTCCGTGGAATCTTCCCCATGAGTCCGTGTCAGCATGTTCACTGTTATCTCACCACATGTTCCATATGGAGACGTCTGCCTATAGGAAGGTCACTGCAGTCCCACCATGAGCTGCTGCTGCTTCTGGATTCTTCTCCTTCATTTCATACACTGTCCCCAATGCTAGCAGCAGCTAAACTCAATATAGGAAAACAATAGATGGACTGTGTGTGTGTGTGTGTGTGTGTGTGTGTGTGTGTGTGTGTATTTCATTCTCCCTCAGTGACGGCCAAACCATTTGTTTCCTGTGAGGTCAGGCACCGGCGCGGAGAAAAACAAAGGTTATTGGTTATTTAAACTAAAATAATATCTGGTGATGACAGGTTGAAGAACACTCATTATAGTCTGATAGAAAACAAGTTCTGATGAAGTACGGCCGGGCCCGCGGAATGTCTCCACGCCGAATAACACGTACCACGTTCCAGAGAATTCAGTGAAATGACTCATTTCCACCGAGTAAAACAAATTAAATTGTGCGACGTGAAATCGTAATCTACGCTGAATTACCTTTGAAACTATTTATCACATGACTATGTTCCGTTAAATGTAGAAATGACCAGAATAGGGGGGTGGTTGTTTCCTTGACACTTGTGGTTTAATGAAGCTAAGTGCAAGTTTAAAAGAACAAAACTAAACTAGTTCCATTCTCTTTGTTTCTCTTCCAGCATGGATGGATGGATGGATGGATGGATGGATGGACTGACCCAGAGAGAGATGGACTGTGACATCCTTCCACTGTCTTAATTAAAGCCTCTCATAGCATGTGTCATCAGGACCTTGGGACTCCGCCTCTCACTCCCATTAACCCTGGCAGACCTTTAGCAGGTCTTTGGCAGATCACTGGTCTCTGAAAGATTAATGAGGTCTAGTCTAGGTTTAGAGTCACCATGCTCTGTGTAACATGTCCTCTGCTGAGGGACACATGGAGTTAAGTCTGTGAAGTGTGAGAGAAGAGGAGGAAACATGAGATGCCACTATTCTACGTTCTCTACGTTCCCTATATTCCCGCGCTGCTCCTCCATGGACTGCTGGATGCGGGAGGCCCAAGTCCGGGCAGTGAAAAGACAGAGCTGAGACCTGCTGAGCACACACACAAACACACACACGGGCGCACGCAGGACAATGTGCAACATCTCCTTCTGTAATGTGGACAGTAAGGTGGACCAGTACTTCCAGCCAACGCTCTACATCATAGTCATCATCCTGGGACTGCCCACCAACTGCATGGCCCTGTGGGCGGCCTACATGCAGGTGACACACACACACGCACACACACACACACACACACACGCACACGCACACGCACACGCACACGCACACGCACACACACACATTGACCAAAAAAAATACTTAAAATGAATCCAAAAAGGCACAAAAAACACAGAAAAAACAATTAACGACAACAAAAACATAAAGACAACAACAGAAAGACACTAATTGAGAGGAAAATACACAAAACTACAACAAAAACACACTAAAGGAAAACCTAAATGCACAAAATGACAAAAATGATTGATTTTTAAAAACACATAAAATTTCCCCAAACCACGAAATACAACAACATAAAGAAATAAATTGTCAGAAAAATAAACAAAATCACTCCAAAATACACACATGTACAAAAAAATACCCAAATCAACAAATAAAATACACAACAAAGATACTCAACTCCAAAATACACACAAAAAAGACAGAAAAAACACAATAACATACAAAACAACTGAGAAAAAAAAAAACACTAAAAGAAAATACAATCAGTGATTTTGAAAAACACATAAAACGACACCAAAATACAACATAAAGCAACAAATTGACAGAAAACTACACAAAATAATTCCAAAAACACATAAAACCACAACAAAACCCCACAAACCTGTCCTTATCATAAAAGCTGACTTTTGTGGCACTGAATGTGATAAAAGTTGTCGATCTCTGGCCTTTAATGCATCGATTGTTTCTTTTTAAAGTTATGAATCAATACCAGGAGAGAGGTTTATCTCTGAGTGCTGAGGGAGTTCCCATTATAGAAGCTTTCTCTCTGTGGCACACAAAACAACACAGCCTGAGAACCCCTGATGCTCTGCAGAAAGCCTAATATTGAGCTAGCTAAAAACATGCAGGACGTGTCATGTAAGGTTGGCTCGATGCATTCAGGACTTTTATTTTTTTATAAAAGATACATATAAAAATTGCTGCATGACTTAAAAAGTGAATGTTTGCACAGAAACACGTTACGTGCATGATTCGGTGCAGCTCCTGTTGGTTTCTGAGTACGTAATTATCAGTAAAGCAGATAAAAACCTCTATAATCAGTGATTCAGTGTGAAGATCCGCCCCCTCACGCTCCTCTCTCCGCCCACGTTGCTTCATCTCTAAAAACTGACCTTAGCTGCAGTTTCACGCGTGGATGGAGGACAAACAACAATCCCACGCTGAAGTGAATTTCAACCATATTTGCTCTTGGAAAAGCAGAAGTTAGCTATGATGCAGACAGAAAAGAAAAGTCAACAGCAATCCATCGTCAGGCTGCTGAAGCTTACAGTCTCTGGGAAACACTAGAGATGTTCCTTTGACGGGAAAAAACACACGAATCTGGGGAAACATTAAAGGACTAACTTACACCTTTAATTTAATAACTGATTCTAATTTTCAATGCAAATAAATGAGCATTCAAACTGTGAAAAAGTCACAAGAAACATCACACGACATGTAGGACCTCCCACGTTGTGTTTAAAAACTTCCCAAATTCCTTTCCATGGTTTATCCCATTGGTTCCCAACCGTTTTGGGTCGTGACCCCATTTTGACATCACAAATTTCCTAGCCAAATATACCTATACTGATTATTAGAATTTTTTTTACTACATTTATTCATATATTTGAGTAAGTGAACATATATAATACAGTTATTTGTTAATGTGCAGTTTTTAATTTTAAAAATGATTCCACATCAACTTATGCTTCTCTGTGTCGTCATTCCCTGTTTAAATACTTTAGAGTCAACTACTGTTGTTCAATTTAAATTCTACTGTAATGCTTCAGTGGAATATAGGGTAATGTTAGCCGCAATGCTAACCCTTAGCCTCCAGTTTAACGGGAAAAATCCAAAGGAAATATGTGATATGTTCTCAAAACCTTGAATTATCTGCAGATAATCACTCCTACGTTTTGCACCAAAGCCTTCACAGCCGTGTGATTGGAGCTTCAGCTGTGATTGTGGCACAGATAAACTGATCACCAGTTCAGATAATACACCAACAGCTAAACCAGAGCCTTTTCACATTTGAATGCAGTCATAATAATCTCAGACATTAAAAATGAAAAACTTCAGATGACGCTCTACATTCATTTTCAGTCACAGGATAACATGATCACCAGTCCAACCTTAACACTTACAAGATTACGGGAGAAACTGGACATATTTGTGTGTTTGTAACACTTTCTAGACATTCAGTCTCCAGTTTTCTAGTAGTAGTTTTAAATATAGAATCATATAGAATTATATAGAAAGATTTTTTGTTTCTAAATTCCATATTTTCGGTCTGTTTTCACAGAGAATCAGAGACTTTACGTTTGTTACATTCATGATGGTCACTTAAGCAGCAGGAAGGATCCCTGGATATATTATTATTATTTAAAATTTCTAGACCACTAACGATATGTAGCGCGTTAGCCGCTAATGAATCTGTAACCTGGGTATGAGTGAACACACTTAAATTCCTTTACTTTCATTCCCTCTGTTAACTCTAACTCTCCTCCTGTTCGCCACAGGTCCGACAGCGTAACGAGTTGGGCATCTACCTGATTAACCTGTCTGTGGCCGACCTCCTGTACATCGGCACCCTCCCCCTGTGGATCGACTACTTCCTGCAACGTGACGACTGGATCCACGGCCAGGGCAGCTGCAAACTGTTCGGCTTCATCTTCTACACCAACATCTACGTCAGCATCGCCTTCCTCTGCTGCATTTCACTGGACCGATACCTGGCTGTGGCTTACCCGCTGCGCTTTGCCAAGGTCCGACGCATCAAAACAGGTACAGTACATCAGACAATCTACAACATCAATCGCCTGCTTTTTTGTGACTAATATTCTCACAAATTCATTCATCATTTTTCTACTTTTTTCCTGGATCTTTTAATAGAACATTTGTTTCTTTTTTTTCTATATGGTTTATTTTTGTTACAGTCACAATTTAAGTTTTATCAGACTAAGCCCACACACAGGTGGTCTGGAGAAGAAGTCTGTGTTTCACCATGTCTCTCTATCCTCTGTATATCTGTATATTTACATCTATGTCTCTGTTTAAAAGTAAAAAAGTAAGCACAGTTATCTTCGGGGCTGGGCCCTCCTTGCCCTGTACAAAGAGGTACAAACCTGATTTATATTCCACAGGGAAGACTAGCTCTGCTCAGTGACCTGGAGGTCATGTGAAAACTGTGTGTGTGTGTGTGTGTGTGTATGGTGGATGTGTCCAGACCAGCCCATTATCTACATTAGTCAGTCAGAGTGCGAGTGGTGCTGAACAGGGAGAGCTAGTGATAGGTGCAATAGTAACAAATATAATTTTATGCTGTATTTCCTCACAATTCAGAGACGTTGGACACTGAGCAGACACAATGATTACTATTACTCACGCAGAAGCTCCATCATTTTCTTTTCACTGATGAAGTTTTCTCCACAGATCGAGTCAGACGCCAATTTATGAGTTCCGTGTTAAAAAGTGCAATAACGGTTCCTATTCTTTTAACAGTTCTTCATGCTTCCTTTCTGCCCGCTATGCTCCTCCCACATTGGTTTTCATATATGACTTAGAGATAACGTTGTGACTTTGGTGCTCAGAGTATAACGTGTTTCTCTTTCTTCAGCGGTGGTGGTCAGCGTGGTGGTCTGGCTCATTGAGATCGTGGCCAACTCTGCTCCACTATTCCACGACGAACTCTTCAAGGACCGCTTCAACCACACCTTCTGCTTTGAGAAGTACCCGATGCAGGACTGGGTGGCGGGGATGAACCTCTACAGGACGTTTCTGGGCTTCCTGGCGCCGTGGACGGCCATGCTGGTGGCATACCGCGGGATCCTGGCCGCCGTACGCTGCAACGTGTCTACGGAGCGGCAGGAAAAGGCCAAGATCCAGCGCCTGGCCCTGAGTCTGATCCTGATAGTTCTGGTGTGCTTCGGGCCGTACCACGTGCTGCTCCTGGTCAGGAGCGTCATGTTCCTGAATCAGCCGTGTGACTGCAGCTCAGAGGAGAGCTTGTTCGCCTCGTACCACGTGTCGCTGGCGCTCACCAGCCTCAACTGCGTGGCAGACCCGATATTGTACTGTTTTGTCAACGAAGGGGCTCGGCACGATGTGGGCCGCGCCCTCACCACCCTACTGTCGGCTGCCTGCCACAGAAGCCGGCCCTCGCCGTCCCACGGTGACGTGCTCAACGCTGGCTCTGTCACCATGGAAACGCCGCTGTCTGTGAAGAAGCAGACGTGTGTTTACGGCAACGGAAACAAAACCAACAACTATAAGACTGAGCTGGAGGCTCTGAAAGAGGAGTGTCTGCAGATGACCATCCTTAGCGTCAGGAAGTGACCTCAGCGTCTGACAGGAAGTGACCTTAGCGTCTGACAGGAAGTGACCTCAGCGTCTGACAGGAAGTGACCTTAGCTTCTGACAGGAAGTGACCTTAGCGTCTGACAGGAAGTGACCTCAGCGTCTGACAGGAAGTGACATAGACTCTGCGTGATCCCACACCTGAGCCTGTTTCACAAAGCATCAGCTTGATTTAACTGGATCAACTCCCACTGCTCGGACCGGGCTCGTAAAAACCAGTCGGATGTTCAGATTCAAACTGGATTTTTTTTTCAAATCCAGGTTCGTCCAATGAGATTCCAGGATGTGACGACATGAGTTTGCACAAATGAAGGTTTACTTTACGACAGTCAATGTGACCAAAAGTTGATGTTCTCGTAAATATTCAATCATTTAAACTAATATTTCAAACCTGAGGCCATTTTAGGCTGAACGTTAAAGAGGAAGTAGGGGATTTTCAAAATAAAACACCATTTAATACAGTGGTTTCCCATAATTTTTCTGTTGCTTCCTCCTTTGAAGAATAAACATTTCAGGCCCCCCCATCGCACAAAATGCAACAAAATGGGCAAAAAAATGTTACCTGATTGAAAAAGGTCAAAATTGTGATTATTATTCTTCAAAAATTCATAAAAATAGGTATAAATGTGCAATCACATATTTTTTTTTTTTTGTTTTTTTTTTTGTTTTTTTTTTAAATGATTTATTTGGCTCTAGTGGCCTTTATATGACAGTTGCTTGACAGGAAAGGGGGTCAGAGAGAGCAGGGAATGACACGCAGGAAAGGGTCCCAGGCCGGGAATCGAACCTGGACCCGCTGCAGGTGAGGAGCTATAGCCTCTGTACATGGGGCGGGCGCTCTACCCACTGAGCTAAACACCGCCCCGCAATCACATATTTAAACAGTAATAATTATTTGAGTGTAACGACTATATATATATATATATATATATATATATTCTTTACCATTTTTATGCCCCCCAGTTTGGGAACCACTGTGTTAATATAATACAAAGATTGTAACCTTTCCTGGGACCTCTGTGTGGAGATTGCATGTGCTCCACTTGATTACGTTGGTGTTCTTCATGCATGGCGGGGTCCGCTTTACTACCACGATATAAAAACACGTTGCTAAACTAGCAAAGTGTGAATAATCGTGTGTTTATACATGACATGATGACACATAAATTCACATAGATTGAGATTAACCAGAAAATGAAGCAACACAACACACATGTCTAGATTGTGATTTCCCATTTGAATTATGCACAAACATTTCACATGAAACTACTTCTTCACTCTTCTTTTCCTTAGGAACGTAAGATTGTTTTATAAACAAAAGTTAATAAAATGATTAAGATCTTGTGATCTGGTGATCCTAGCTGTTGGGCTACGACCACAAACACATCTGGCAGGCGTTGGTATCAGTCCTGTTGTCTCGTCCTGATGTATTTATTCATGACTTTATTGTCACATTCTTGGCCTGATAAACACAAACAGACCAAACTCAAAGTGGTAAAGTGCTAATCCTGCTTTGTGAAACAGGACTGGGATTAAAAAAACACTGGAAACGCTTTGGCCCAATCAGCTTCCACCTGAAGTCCTGGAGAGCTGCTGTCCTGCACGACGGGTTCCCTGCTTTAACAAACAAAGTGAATGTGATACATGTGTGTGATGTTTCAGCCTCTGCACGTGGACCGAGCATGATAACGTGTGTGTGCGTGTGGGTGTGGGTGTGTGTGCGTGCGTGCGTGTGTGTGTGTGTGCGTGCGTGCCTGCGCGTGTGTGCGCACTCAGACAAAGAGCCAAAGCCTGAATCCCAGAGGATAACGTTTAAACAAACACACAAATGTCTGAAACAGAAATAATGAAGCTTCATCATGTAAACTGTGTCATCCATGTCTGTACACTGTTGGTTTCATTGACCTTCTTTTTTTTACAGCATAAAGGTTCCATGTTTTTTAACTCAAAGTCACCTTCATTTGTCAAACCAAGTCACGTTTCTAAAGGACATACACAGTACGTTTTCCTATGAGGTCAAATCACCTGTAGGAGTGAATAGAGGTGAAATAAATCAGGTAAATCACCCAAAATCTATTAAAGGAAAGGCAAATTTATTTGTATAGTGCATTTCATACACAAGGCAACTCAATGTGCTTTACATGATCAAAAAGTGGAACAGAAAACATTCAACAGTTTAAAATCAATAAGAATATTTAAAATCATCAACAAACACGACATCATCAACATGACCATAAATCTCTCTCAATCATACGCAGTAAAGAAAAATAGTGACTTTAACTTTGATTTAAAAATGTTTACGTGACTTCAGCTCCGCTGCAGTTTGTTCCACTTCTTTGCAGCATAACAACTAAAAGCAGCATCACCATGGTTACTGTGAGCTCTGGGCTCTACTATCTGACCTGCTGGGTTCATACCTGACTAACATATCACTGCTGTATTCTATCATCATCATTATCCTCCATTGTTTTTACAAATTTGGTATAAAACCTTTCAAATGTACTTATTAGAAGATTTATTCCAAACAAACACATTATTTTGTACCATATTCATATTTTCTTTTAAAAATGGGACTATTTACAGTTTTAGAGCCTGTGTTCTGTCATCTTGAAATCACTTGATTCATTTATATTTATATTAATCAGACCCCCGCGACCCTGAAAACAGGAACAAGGGGGTCTGAAAATGGATGGATGGATTACTATTAATACATCATTCTTGTATAAAGTTCTTATTATTTTTGTCCTGCAATTTGCTTTAATGGCACGTATGTCATCACATAGGGGACATGTTTACATTTATAAAAAGCTCATCTCAAGTGGAGTATTTGATTTAATTAGGCTGAAGCTGTATGACCTACCAATAAAAAGATGGGTGGGGGTCAAAGTTGATGACGTCACAAAAAAAACCCAAATGTTTTTCCTATAATTACACATTGAGATCCAGTGCTCAGACTGGTACCATTGAGCAACACTTCCTTTGTGAACTTCAACCTTTGCTTAAGGTCATATTTAAGGTCAAGGTCAGTCTTCTGTCGCTTTAGTTTACAGAAAGAGGATCAAAAAAGTTGTGACCCAAAAAAATTCAGGGACTGCAGGGTTTTGTTTTGTGCGTCAACTGTTTGTGATTTGCTCGATAACTTCAGCCACCAGAGCATGTCAGTGCACTGTTTAAGGGAGATTAAAAGTCCCATCTTTTGGTAATCAAAAGGTTTACATCAGCATCTTTAACTGTTCCTGTTTTTTTTACAGCAACCAAAAACAGCACAAGTTGTAGTTTTGACTGAAAAATCTACTAAATGATCTATAAATCAGGCTGAATGTTTCACTCCAATAGAAAACAATGGATGTTTACAGGAAGTGGGGCCGTGTGACATCATCAATCACATGATTTCAAAATGGAGGAACACAGGCTCTAAAACTGTAAAGTGGTCCTATTTTTAAATGTTAATTAAATGAATATGGTGAATAATAATGTGTTTTGTTTGACATAGATCTACTAATAAGTACATTTCAAAGATTTTAGGCCACATTTGTAAAAAACAAAGGAGGATCTATTTAAAGCTGCTCAGGATGTTAATTTTTTTTTCTTAATCAGATAACGATAAAGTGTAGGCCTCAAAGAAGGAAAAGTTGAAATTGCGGCTCTAAAGTTTGTTTAAATCTCCACTGTAAACACTCTCTTATTGATAATGTTGGAAAGGTTTGGTGCATTGCATTATGGGATGTGGAGTCCTCTAGATGAATGCATAGAAGTGTTTTTACTTCATTCTTACTGTGAATTCTTGTGTTTGCCCTAAAAAAAAACTCTGGTAAAGTGACTTTCCAACACATTTCCAGCGTTCTCACGGACTGAAAGTTGCAGCAAAGGATTGTGACGAGGTGTGTGGGAGGAGATTTCACGTGAACAAAGCAGAAGAAAAATGGAGTCAGAACAAACACTGTCTTCCTTATTTTGGAGAAGAAACACAAGAAATCACCACAAGAATGAAGTAAAAACACTCACGTCAGCAAACAGGACCTCCACATCCCACAATGCAATGTGCACCAAACTTTCCAACGATGTCAGAGAGTGTTTACAGTGGAGATGAAAACATTACATTTTTTCATTAAATTTCAATCTCTTTCATCTTTTATTTTGAAGCAAATGATCTATGATTTATTGATCTATCTCTACATACTGTAAATCTACAAAAAGTTACAGTTATATAAAAACCACATCTGCCATAACTATCGTTTAAAAATGTAATTAAAGATTAATTCAACCCAACAAATAAAAAAATAACAAATAGAAACATCAACACACTGATTCTAACAGCATCATTTATATACTTATTTTTTATATTACTTATATTTTTTGGTGTTTTATTTTGAAAATGATTTGATAACTCATCAATTATAGAAACAAAGTCTGAAGTCATTTCATCTAAAAAGGAAAATCTAATCATATTTATCTTCATCGCTAAAGAACGATCAAATAAAAAAGGTTCTGTGCATGTTTGATGCTAATAACAAAGACGTGTTAGTGGAAATAACCTGTAAATGTGTTCATTGACAGTGAGAATATTAAATTATACATTCAGAAAGTATTTCATTGGTGCTTGTTTTCACACTTTTGATTATCATTATATGAATCTACGTTCACTGTCAGCATATATAAATATACATTTTAAAACCCTTAATAATTCATGTGAAAATTTACATTTTTTTATTTGATTTGATTTTTATTTTGAACATGAACACAACAGCAGATTATTTACCACGATGAGAAAATAATAATAATAAATAAAAATCAAACAAAGGAAAGAGAAAATAAATGATTACAAAATGTATTTAACAGTAATTTTTTTACTTGGTATCTTCCACCTGGAACTTATAAAAATAGCTCCAAAGCCCGCGGGGGAATTATTTAATCCGGACACCACAGTTAACAGGAAGTGAACAAGCTGCAGGTAAGTTTGTGATCTACTATTCACCTTAACACTAATTTAACAAAGTCTTTTAACTGAATTATCTCTGCTGCTTAATACTACATTAATAGGATTTTCCAGACCCCCTATAAGTCCCGGCAATGGGTCAAAAGACCCTCAGCTCAACCTGACACCAACAATCAGCATCCTTTCATTTGTAAATGAAGCAATGTGACCATTGCTGGAGGACTGAGCAGGGGAGGGGGAGAGGGATTTTTCACACTCTCGCTCTGGTTCAGTATTTCTGCATTAGGTCTCCAAAGTAGAAATGATGAGTTAGCTGCTAAAGCTAATGCTGCACACAAGCTAAAAAATCAATCAGCTAAACAGTGCTGTTTCACTTATCGGCCTGTCCGTCTTGTGTACTTCCTTCAAATTTGTAAAATAATATCTTAATAAAAATAATCATGGACCTGGTTAGAGAATGGTGTACCTTGTAAATTTACCTTTGCAAAGTGAGAACTCATACTGTGCTTTTCACACTCAAAAATCTAGCTTTACTATCAATAATAACAATACATTTTATCTATAAGCACATTTTAAAAACACTTTGTTAAAAAAAGTAAATAAAATAAAAAACTATCAACAATAAAAGTAAATAGAGAAAACGAAGAGTAGGAAGTAGAGGAGCTCTAGCTATAATATTGCTTCTCACATTGGATATGATTATCATCAACTGTAATGCAGATTTCACTTGTTTGATCAATTTGCTCAATTGTCTGACTGTGGCACAAAAAGAGGCGTACAAACAGGGGAGTTTTGAGAGGATCGTCATGTATAACAAGCAGAGGACTCGATGACCATTTCTCACATTGTCATGTAGGGTCAGGTGTGAAATGGTCAGAATTTGCATATTTATAGAAATAGCTTATAGCTTGCTCTCAAATGAGAATTCATTTCAGCTGGTCAGCAAACCTGGGAAACCCACGGATCATTGCAACTATGTCCCGAAGCCGCTTCCAAGACATCATCATGCAACACCTACGCTTTGAAGACATGTTCACGCGCAGTGAGCGAGCAGAGACCGATAAGTTTGCTGCAATTTCCAATGTGTGGGAATTGTTTGTCACCAACTGCATCACATCCTACAACCCTGGTCGACACATCACTATTGATGAACAGTGTTACGGCTGAATTTACGGTTGACCTCATTTGAAGACATGATTTATTGCTCTGGTTGAATGATGGAATCCAGGAGAAGCATTGATGATTTTATATAAAAAGGTTTATTCTATTGCTAAGTAAAAAGGTACAAGATGGAACAAAGTGAAACAAAATTAGCGTCCGTCCAGGCGGACGTCCGAAGGAAGTGCCGCGCCCCCGCTCCAACAGTTTCAAAGCTTAAGCTTTTTATACAGATAAGAAAAGGTCCCAACAGTGAGAGACAAAAGGGAGGGAGTCAGATGCCCATAGTGGAAATGTTGGAGGATGATGAAGATGTTATGAGAAGGTTTGGCTCCAGTCTTTATCTGTCTTGATAAGTGTGTGCGTCAGTGTATGTCTGCATGTGAGCAGAGATTCTGGCTTGGCAGAGACTGTGCTGCACTGAGAATAATACGATCTGTACTGTTTAATCATGATTCAGCTGTTCAAAAGTGTAAAGATTAATGGAGTCGTCATGTATTAAAACATGACAAATTGTACACATGAACATACATTTGAGGATATGATGATGAATATAATAATTGACCATAACATTCCCCACTTTTGGTCGCATCAACGACCAAATCAAGAAACAAAATTATTATATTCCACCTTTGCTGTCTGTCAGGGTTAACCATTAGCATCGTTATTGTCATACATTGGATATATTCTTCTTTTGTGAGGCACGGATATAGATATATCAAGAAAAATGTGGAAATAAACCTTAAAAAAAACTTCATCATTATTATCAATGGCATGAATCATCAAAAATCATCCTTTATTGCATCTAGATAAGCAAAAATCATCATTTGCATCAAGGACATCACTCGTCCTCATCGGCTGAGTTCAGTGGTAACTGGGGTAACCAATAGCATCATGAGTGAAGAACCTTGAGTATTTTCCTCAATCGTAGCAGAAGGGTTTATGACTGTATTCCTGCAGCTAGGTGTGAGGTTGTCCTCCCTCAACCTAGCTATGAGCATTTGGTGTGGCTTATAAACAAAGCTAGGCCCTTGTTCTAGAGCGTTTTCTTGTGTGTGTCTCAGTGGCCTTGTCGGTTCCCCCTTCATTGTTCGGTCAGCCTCCGTCTCAGCATCAGCTGGTGTCGGCAATCATCTTGGATCCATGTTGCCTGCTCCGCGACCTTCACTGCCGTGTGGGTCGTTCGTTTCCGGTCGGCGTTGTAGATGATTGGTTGTTGTCTGAGGAAGGGTAGTCTCCACACACCTGGCAACCTCTCTTGGGATCGGAAGGTACCTGAACAGAAGAGGGGGAAAAACACCGAAACAGAACTCTTGGGATTGGCTGGTACCTGAACACAGGCGCGATCCCACTACTGAGGCTTTAGCTGGTACCTGGTACCTGGTAGGCTTTAGCTGGTACCTGGACAGAAAAAAGGGGGGGGGGGGGAAACAAAACAGAACAAAACATAACAAAATAAAATAAAACGAAATGAAATAAAATAAAATAAAATAAAATAAAATAAAATAGAATAAAATAGAATAGAATAGAATAGAAGTTTAGGGGTGTTAGGTTTAGTTAACTAACTAAATGAATAGTTAGTATGGCCAGGAAGGCAGAGACAGGTCAGAGGTCAGGATCTGAGAGCTTTTCAGATCCTAAAAGGTGCTGCTGCACAATCACACAATGGTTAGGTGTGGGTTAGTGAGCTTTTAGCCATGCTAGCTCAATGTTATCTGTAGCATTCGCACGCGAGTGGGAAAATATGAGGCTGAAAGAAAAGCAGGAAGTATTAATTCGATTTTCTTTTCCTGGAGTAAGAAGAAGCATAGCTGGAGTTGCAGTGATTATCTGTGGTACATCTACTTACCTGGTGAGAAGCAACAATTTGAGAACCACTGTTTACAAGGGCATGCAAGTCGGACGGAGAAGGACATGCAAGTCGGACGGAGAAGTGTGGAGTGTGGTTACATGTCTTCTCAAGATGAATACATACAATTGGGAGACATGGAGATGTGAGAAAGCTAAATGAGTTTAACCAAATAAATAAATAATGTTATTTATTTATTTAAATTGTTTGTTTCATTTTTCGTTGCTATCTCTTATTTGTGAAGGAGAAATCTTATTCTATCCTTTATTTATTCTGAATAGTGTTAACACTCCACACCTATTCACATAGCCTAATTCTTTTATAGAGCTGAATTTGTCAGTTCATTTATTTCATTCATTTCCCTCATAATTATTATTTGAGATGTAATTTACTTAATTTTGAAGGTCAATTGGTGGCAAAAGTGTCTCCTATTCTGTGTCTGAACCAGAGTTCAGCGAGATTATTGGCCCTTTAAGGTTAGACAGAATTAAAGTTAAGTTGAGTCGAACAATCATATTGTCTTTTGCTCTCTGTATTTATCCCATTCGTAGGGGTGACGAGCCCCAGCACGGTTTGGAGAGCTTCCTTAAATGCTTGGAAGTTACTTAACTTTAAACTATCTCTTATTTCAATCAATTATCAAGAATTTCAGGAGGACCCTTTTTAAATCTCAGGCGACCCAGATTGGGCCACCAACCCAATGTTGAGAACATTTAATTTTTCCCTTAAAAGTGTCTAAACCCAGTGAAGGTGTTTTATGGTCTTGCACGCTAAGTGCTGTTGGAACAAGAAGAAAATGGTTGGAGGGTTTTGGGGTATATTATTTTCCTATGATAAAATATAAATCAAAAATCAGAGGGACGTTGGCCCCTCCCTTCCCTTTTTTACATAAGAATACATTTGGATTCTTAAAACCATATGATAAATATCATTGGAAAATCACTTATCTGATCATTTTGGATGTGTCTCCGTTTTCCTCTCTCTTGTGTCCGCCTGCCTTTGTGCCCTCCAACCTCCTCGACCTCCTTCTCCTCAGCCATAAAGGTCAAAGCCAGGGTCAACTGTACGCTCCTTTTGGAAATTTGAAGATCTGTCCCCACTTTTGCAGTTGGATTGGAAGTCGCTGTAGTCTCTGGAATAGATATTATGTTAGAACATCCACAATATGTCATATTGTCACGTGTCTATTTCAATCTATTTCCCCTTTGCTTCCCAGTTACAGTTATGGACAATACTTCCCTTTAATTCTCATCCTTCATCATAAGAAGCAGTGACCAGGCATGGCGGCGAAGAGGAAGGATCGGAGTCGAGAAGGCGGTGGCATTCTGTTAGGAAACACTCAGAAACAGAAAGAGAGGAAACCATTAAGACTTAACTGGATAATTTAAAATATCTCTTTTCTTTAGTTGGATCTGATTCGTCTCCTTACAGCGACCTGTATTTTGGAAAAAGCTACATAATAACAACAACTAAGACGAAGACGTAGACAAGTGCACACCACAACGAGTATACACATATAACAACAAAAAACATGGACACTGAACATGAACAGTAAGGTCAGTCAAGGTCAAAGCCAGTCATTCCACTGAAAGTGGTATCATATATAAAAACGTCGTTTGGTGTTTTTAAACACCCAGAAAAAAACCTTTAAAACCTGGTAACTTTTTAGAAGGCCCAAGGCCTAAAACCTTAATTTTTAACAAGCAGCAGTGTTTTCTGAACACCCCACTACATAATTGGCAAAAACAGGGAGAAGATCAAGTGCATCAGAACCCAGGAGGAAAAGAAGGTGAAACAGAGGAACATGTGTAGTCAAACAGCCATTCATCGGTCAATCACTCAATGACACGTCCACGGCACATTCGCACTCACAACGCGGTTCTCTCAGGCATACGTAACGTGTCATCATTCAGTCATTCATACACCGCACACGTTCATGCCTCAATTTTCACGTCCATGCATTCACAAGGTTTTGCTGCAGTGTCTAAGTGGAATATAGGTCTCATCTAACCCACCAATGGCGATAGCCAGTCCACCTCCTCTCTCGGGGTCAATGAGCTCTTATTGCCCCCTCATGCTTGGCAACCTTTTAGTGTTAATTAATTGCTTTTTACTGGTATCGTCTGATTACTAAGAGGTACGCTCCTTTTTACTTCCGCCTTGGCGGAGTCTACACTTAGAGTATTGTCCCTTGCAGTACTGACAGTCTACTAGCTGCTGATCAGGCAGCAATCGCACAGCCGTGCACAATAACCAAACTCAACCCCGGTACCCAACCTGGGGGAAACTCAACCGCTGTCCATCTCCAGAAATGTAAAAAAGAATCTCTGAATCAGCAGGAAACTCAACCACCGCTCTTGAAGAATAAGAGTTTGGGAATAACTCAACCACCATAAACTCCAGAAGTCTAAGAAAAAACCTCTGAATCGGCAGGAAACTCAACCTACACTCTTGAAAAATAAGAGCTTGGGAATAACTCAACCTCGGTCTGCAACCTGAGGGAAACAAACTCAACCCCGGTACCAAACCTGGGGGAAACTCAACTGTCAGGACTTTATTGGGCACCTCTAAGATTGAACGGAGCACGCAACCTCTAATAACCCTCACTCTAAGGGAACGTAGAAATTTGTTCAGAACGGTATTCGGTTACCAAGCATGTATCAAATCAGGTGGACCACTATCCCCCGAAGAGTGCTTTCCCTAGCAAGGTGTATCCTTTTTCTGCACATTAAACCAGGACTTCTTGTTTGAAAAGTAATTGCCTATGTACTCATAGCAACTAATGGGACATTTTTTCTCAGGAAAAATTTGGTACCCCCCCCCATGCTGTCGAGTGGCTTTGGGCCGGCCAGACAGTCCGACGCGGTAAGGGGGAGGCGCGCAAAATGAAAACAATGAATGTTGAACTAGGCTGTCTGTCGCAAGCAGCTTCAAAAAGGGTAAGGTACAGATTGTTTACGAGGGTATCGGTCAAAAAATGTCAAAATTTAAACTTGGTTGAGGCTGCAGTCCTCAATCTCTGTCTCAATTTTCCTGAAATTGAGTAAAAACAAAAGAGAAAAAGAAGAATCGTTCAGAAATAACAAAGGAGAAAAACGTGTGAGCTCAAAAAAATCATGGCCAATAAAAATTAAAACTTCAGCTCCAAAAGCTGAGGCAACAGAGGGCTCTTTCTTCAGCGGATGTAACCATATCTTGCATTGTGGGGGCCTCCCCTCAATCAAGAAAATAAATGAAAGAAAAGCAAACAAAAACAACCTTATCAGTAACACTATTTGATTTCCCTTTGTTTGTTCTTTTCTCATAAAGGCAACAGCAGTGTAAATAAATGAGCAACATAATGAATAAAAGCTTGATCTCATGTGGCAAACAGAAGGGTTCTGTGTGAAGTTCTGGTGGTCCTGTGTTTCTCATAGTTATGAATGTGGGTGTGTGACTGTATGTCTGGTCTGTCTGCGTGTGAGAGAATAAATGAAAACAAAATAATCTAGTGCACAGTCAGAAGATAGAGGGGTTAGTATTGTGCGAAGGAGAAGCTTGTTGGCTATTTGCTAGTTGTCCCCCTCCATGCCAAAGTTCAAGGCTAAAGTGATTTAGCACTACCACCAAAGGCTGTGGTGGACTTCTTGTTGCTTGGTATCCTTGTGGCTTTTGAAACAGTGTCTTTTTGGTGAAGATTTCCAGCAGACGTGTGACCAGTCTGCAGTTGCTGCCCATCATTCAGGCAGTAGTCGTGGCGTTTAACTCGCAACTCATTGGTGGGGGGAGTGTCCACTCCGACGCCCACAGGTTCTCAGTCTTTGATGATGGGGCATTGGCATGCGGCCCATTCATAGACGATGAAGAGTTGACTTGGGACTGAGCGAGTTATTTCAGCATTGCTTTGCTGAATGGGAGTTGAGTCCTTGAGTCCTGAAAGGTCACCGACCTTTGATTGTCCATTTCCTTCTGATGCTTGGTCCTTTGAATGATGTTGACATTTCATTAGCATAAGAGTTGAAGGTGATTTCATTCTTTCATTGAAGATGTCGTTTCTTCAGGGGGGCAACCACAAAGCCAACAGAAACTAACAATTTAAATAATAAAAAATGATAATGATGGTAACAGTAATATTAAAATAAAATAAAATGAAATACTGTATTCATCTGTGTGTGTGTGTTTGAGTGTGTGTTGCTCATATTCCCATCAAACATGAAATCAAAATAAAATTTAAAATAAAAATAAAAATAGTGTCTGTGTGTAATGGCACTATTCTATCGGCAGGGGAGAAGTGAGAAATCACAATGTTGTGTCACAAGTGTGTAGTGCACTAAACTGGCCAGTGAGGGGCGCCACCTCTCTCTCTTGGGATGGGTGTGGCTGTGCGTGTGCGTGCGCGTGCCTGTGTGTGTGCTCTCTCTCTCTCCCTTTCTCTCTCTCTGTACGTGTGTGTGTGTGTGGGTGTGTGGGTGTGTGTGGGTGTGTGTGTGTGTGTGTGTGTGTGTGTGTGTGTGTGTGTGTGTGTGTGTGTGTGTGTGTGTGTGTGTGTTCACACGTCTGTTCTGAGAGAAAAAAAAAACAAAAAAACCCAGAAACACAGCAGCTCACTGCGAGAGAACAACAAAACAAAAAAAACCCAAAGCCGGCTCTCTCCAAAATGAGAGCCTTAAAGCCAAACAACTACAAAAAAAAAGAAGTAAAACTCACTGAAGCATGATCTGAGTTCACATCATACCAAGATTGTATATGCGTATGCTATATTATTTGTTTATTGGATTCTTCATCTGTTTGATTCACAGAAACACAATTTAGGTTAGATTTGGGGTTTTAATCTTTTGGTACAGAGGTGAACTCAGATCATGGCACCGCTGGGATGTTTTGGAAACCTTGTTGCCCGTCTATCTATGGTCAGGACCTCACAGGCTGTCTGTGGGTGTCCGAACAAAACCAAAGTAAATAATGACCAGCCGTATTTTATGCCTAAACAAAATATCCGAGCCCGAAGAAAACCAGAGAGAACCTACAGCATTAAAAAGCAACCATTTGAGCCCTTCTCATGGCTATTCACTGCGTCAAAACACAGAACAGCTGAGGATCAAAATCAAAGCTCAAAGCTGAAAATCAATACAATGCTTGACTGGTTCCAAAAAAAATCAACACAGAGCAAATATATATGTAAATGAAAATTTATACATATATGTTTATAAAGGCAGCTTTACCTTAGTCCGAATTGGTGTTTGAGGTTCAACCGATGGTTCGTGCTCCAGTCTCTGTCCGAGGGCGGACCACCGCGGGCCAGCCCCGGGGCTTCAAATGTGTCGACCCAGTGCTGGTCCACGGTCGACGCCCCACAGAGCAGAAGATGGATTCAGTTCGTCGACGCCAATTGTTACGGCTGAATTTACGGTTGACCTCATTTGAAGACATGATTTATTGCTCTGGTTGAATGATGGAGTCCAGGAGAAGCATTGATGATTTTATATAAAAAGGTTTATTCTATTGCTAAGTAAAAAGGTACAAGATGGAACAAAGTGAAACAAAATTAGCGTCCGTCCAGGCGGACGTCCGAAGGAAGTGCCGCGCCCCGCTCCAACAGTTTCAAAGCTTAAGCTTTTTATACAGATAAGAAAAGGTCCCAACAGTGAGAGACAAAAGGGAGGGAGTCAGATGCCCATAGTGGAAATGTTGGAGGATGATGAAGATGTTATGAGAAGGTTTGGCTCCAGTCTTTATCTGTCTTGATAAGTGTGTGCGTCAGTGTATGTCTGCATGTGAGCAGAGATTCTGGCTTGGCAGAGACTGTGCTGCACTGAGAATAATACGATCTGTACTGTTTAATCATGATTCAGCTGTTCAAAAGTGTAAAGATTAATGGAGCCGTCATGTATTAAAACATGACAAATTGTACACATGAACATACATTTGAGGATATGATGATGAATATAATAATTGACCATAACAACAGCTTTTCCCGTCAAAGACTCGCTGCTGTTTCCTGCAGTACATTGCAACAAAACCTGACATGTTTAGGATCAAATTTTGGGTGGTTTGCGACTTGAAATCCAAGTACATCTGCAATATCCTCCCATATCTTGGCGAGGACCCCAGTCGTCCTAGAAGGGAGAGACTGTCAGAGAGTGTAGTGATGAGGCTGATGGAACCATTCATGAACAAGGGCCGAACTGTCACCACCGACAATTTCTTCACATCGCTGTCACTTGCACAACCACTGCTTAGTCTAAAAACCACCATCCTTGGCACAGTTAACAAGATTTGCAGGGAAATTTCTCTGTCAACTAGACAAACGGACTGCATTGAATTCACCACTCAGGTATGTTGCAGGTCTTTTTTCATCAACACCTGTGTGTCATTGTGTGTGCTGTGAAAAAAACAATTTATCTTATTAATTAGGTGTTTTCAACCACTGGTGCCACGCTGACAGTGTATGCAACCAAACGGAAGAAGACAGTCTACGTTCTCAGCAGCATGCACAGCATAGTTGAGACTGAGGATACCACCAAAAGGAAGTAAAACACCATCACCCAATACAACACCACAAAGTGTGGCGTAGATGTGATGGACCAGATGGTGTGGGAGTACAGTGTGCGCACAGGAACATGACGATGGCCAGTCGCAGTGTTCTACAACATGATTGACATGGCAGCACTGAATGCATATGTGCTTTATCAAACATGCACCGGGAGGCAGGAGAGACGGATAGACTTCCTGTTGGAGCTTGTAACAGAGTTGGCTAACTCTCATGTGGGTGCAAAGAAGGCATGCAAGGAGCAACTTCTTCAGAAACAACCTCCCACACCTGGTCCTGGGAAAAGGGATAAGTGTCAGGTCAACCATCGATGCAAGAAAAATTAAGCCTCTGTACGATGTGTTGACTGCTACAAATACACATGTGGCAAATGTAGAAAGAACATACCATGGCAGTGCCAGGTATGTTCTGACCAATGCTGAGTGAGGGAGTGAGTGCTGGAATGACACACACACACACACCCTAATGATACGTCCTTTTTTTAAATTGTACATTTTTGTTTTATTACTTGTCTTTTGTACTATTTTCCTAAACTATAATAAAAGCAAACATTAAATATATATGTATATTTCTCATGTCACACACTCAGCTTAGGAGAAGGTGTTAGTAAAAACCTTCAGGTCAAATGACCCTTCTGTGGGCTTTATACTGTAGGTATAAAGATCAAATGACCCCTCAATGTTAAATGTGGCTTGAAGTGAAAAAAAGAGAGAGAGAGAAACAAAGCGGCTCTCAATCAAAAACATCACTACTACAAAGCCTGCTCAGTCAGAATCAGAATCAACTTTATTGGCCAGGGGTGAATGAATACACACGAGGAATTTCTTTTGGTGACCTGTGCTCTCTCAGGTAGTGTAACATTAAATAATAACAATCAACTAGAATAAAGAAAAATAAAGAAAATAAATAAAAATAAATAAAAAAAAGAAGTATAAACATAAATATAAGAGTAGTTAGACTAATATGTGCAAACTAAATAAAAATAACAAGATAATAATAATAGTAATGATAATAATAATAATAATTATAATAATAATAATAATAATGAAATAAAATAAAAATACAATAATAATAATAATAAGATAATAGTGCAGTAGTGCATTGATGAGTAGTGCAGGTGAACATTTAAATGAAAAAATTATGTCCATGAATATTTGGCAGTGACAGGTTGTTCCAGGGTTGTTATGTTTAGTTCCAGGTTATTTCACAGTAACAGAAACAGGTCTGACACTCTATGACTGTTTAGTGTTGATCAGAGTGACAGCCTGAGGGAAGAAACTGTTTTTATGGCGGGTAGTTTTGGCGTACATCTGTAGCGTCTGCCGGAGGGGAGGAGTTTAAACAGATTGTGTGCAGGGTGTGACCTCAGAACTGACCTTTACTGGGATTTGTAAGTTAAAAACTGGACTGAACCTGAAGAGTATCTCAACACCAAGTTGTAGTCAAAAGCAACATTATTGTTTCATTTGTTTTTATCTTAATCCGTAAGGACAAAAACAAAGTGCAAGTTTAGGAGGACTACAGTGGAATAATGGAGCATGATATCACTGAAGAAGATAGTGTGGGAGCACAAACCTCCTTGGTATTAAAAACCAGACTTTTGCACAGTTAGTAACTTTATTGAAGAACCACTTTAAGCCCAAACCAAATGAAATCATCCAGAGATTTAAATTTGAAGTATGAGAAGATCTTCAGAATCTAAGGCTGACTTAGGGAAACTGGCACAAGATTGTGATTATGGAGAGACACTAGCTGTGTTTCCGTCACCCTTGGAAATGCGCAAAATAATGGGAACACTGGAATTTCGAAAAGTTTGTATTCTTTCATGAGGAGGTTTTTCAGACATTTCCATATTGAAATGTATGGTTAAAGCTCAATGGAAACATTTTTTGCACAATTACAGGTCACAGAACGTGATGTACCTGGCCACATGACCACTTCTCTCTGAGAAAACATGGCGCAGTACATGTGGACAGACATTTCTTAGCAATAGAATTAAAAATGATTAGTGCCACAGTAGACGTGAAACAACAAAGGAATGCAGAGTGTTCTAAGGAGGTTTGGAGCGTCCATAGTTACCAGGCTCTGAAACAACCTTCAATGGAAACATCTTCAAAGATAAATTATATTTTGTCAAAACTTTAGAAATATTGCTTTTATTTTCCGAAAAACTGTAATGGAAACAGCTACTTTCACAAACGTAATGACACAGGCTCGTATGTGGAATAAAGGATGACGGCATCCGGAGAAGACTATTATCAGAGGTGAATCTTACATTTGAAGGTGGCCTTTCTTTAGCCTGAGTAATGGAGACTGCCAGTAAACATGTGCAGGATTTTCAGGTAAAGGCAGAAGTGGTGTTTTGTATAACAGGGAGGACTGGTAGAACAAAGGGCAGGGGGATTAAGGTTGTCATGGCTGCAAAGGTAAAATAAACAGTGTGGCTTCAAAAGAGGAAAAATGTTGTGCATGTGGAATGACTGGTCACACAGCTCGAGCATGTCGCGACAAGAAAAAGTGAAGTTGAAGTGGTACTGGACGTGGACTCACATATGAAATCTGAATTAATTTATCCTTTCATTTGTAAATGAAGCAATGCTGGAGGACTCAGCAGGGGAGGGGGAGAGGAATTTTTTACACCTTACAAGCCTTTTCACACTCTCGCTCTGGTTCAGTACTTCTGCATTAGGTCTCCAAAGTAGAAATGATGAGTTAGCTGCTAAAGCTAATGCTGCACACAAGCTAAAAAATCAATCAGCTAAACAGTGCTGTTTCACTTATCGGCCTGTCCGTCTTGTGTACTTCCTTCAAATTTGTAAAATAATATCTTAATAAAAATAATCATGGACCTGGTTAGAGAATGGTTTACCTTGTAAATTTACCTTTTCAAAGTGAGAACTCATACTGTGCTTTTCACACTCAAAAATCTCGCTTTACTATCAATAATAACAATACATTTTATCTATAAGCACATTTCAAAAACACTTTGTTAAAAAAAGTAAATAAAATAAAAAAACTATCAACAATAAAAGTAAATAGAGAAAATACAAGAGTAGGAAGTAGAGGAGCTCTAGCTATAATATTGCTTCTCACATTGGATATGATTATCATCAACTGTAATGCAGATTTCACTTGTTTGATCAATTTGCTCAATTGTCTGACTGTGGCACAAAAAGAGGCGTACAAACAGGGGAGTTTTGAGAGGATCGTTCATGTATAACAAGCAGAGGACTCGATTGACCATTTCTCACATTGTCATGTAGGGTCAGGTGTGAAATGGTCAGAATTTGCATATTTATAGAAATAGCTTATAGCTTGCTCTCAAATGAGAATTCATTTCAGCTGGTCAGCAAACCTGGGAAACCCACGGATCATTGCAACTATGTCCCGAAGCCGCTTCCAAGACATCATCATGCGACACCTACGCTTTGAAGACATGTTCACGCGCAGTGAGCGAGCGGAGACCGATAAGTTTGCTGCAATTTCCGATGTGTGGGGATTGTTTGTCACCAACTGCATCACATCCTACAACCCTGGTCGACACATCACTATTGATGAACAGCTTTTCCCGTCAAAGACTCGCTGCTGTTTCCTGCTGTACATTGCAACAAAACCTGACATGTTTAGGATCAAATTTTGGGTGGTTTGCGACTTGAAATCCAAGTACATCTGCAATATCCTCCCATATCTTGGCGAGGACCCCAGTCGTCCTAGAAGGGAGAGACTGTCAGAGAGTGTAGTGATGAGGCTGATGGAACCATTCATGAACAAGGGCCGAACTGTCACCACCGACAATTTCTTCACATCGCTGTCACTTGCACAACGACTGCTTAGCCTGAAAACCACCATCCTTGGCAGAGTTAGCAAGATTCGCACGAAAATTCCTCTATCAACTAGACAAACGGACTGCATTGAATTCACCACTGAGGTATGTTGCAGGTCTTTTTTCATCAACACCTGTGTTTCATTGTGTGTGCTGTGAAAAAAACAATTTATCTTATTTATTAGGTGTTTTCAACCACTGGTGCCACACTGACAGTGTATGTGCCCAAACGGAAGAAGACAGTCTACGTTCTCAGCAGCATGCACAGCATGGTTGAGACTGAGGATACCACCAAAAGGAAGCCAAACACCATCACCCAATACAACACCACAAAGTGTGGCATAGATGTGATGGAGCTTGTAACAGAGTTGGCTAACTCTCATGTCGGTGCAAAGAAGGCATGCAAGGAGAAACTTCTTCTTCAACAACCTCCCACACCTGGTCCTGGGAAAAGGGCCAAGTGTCAGGTCAACCATCGATGCAAGAAAAATTGTGCCTCTGTACGATGTGTTGACTGCTACAAATACACATGTGGCAAATGTAGAAAAAACATACCATGGCAGTGCCAGGTATGTTCTGACCAATACTGAGTGAGGGAGTGAGACACACACACACCTAATAATGCATATTTTTTTTAAAAATTGTAAATATTTGTTTTATTACTTGTATTTTATACTATTTTCCTGTTGTCCTAAACTATGATAAAAGCAAACAAAAAACAAATCTCAGTTGTTCTTTTGTATATTTCTCATGTCACACACTCATCAATAAACCTCAGCAAGAACTGAAAAGAAAGTGGCTCCTCCTTGTTTACATAACAAAATCGTCTGTTTGCAGCTTAGGAGAAGGTGTTAGGTGAAAACCTTCAGGTCCAATGACCCCTCAATGGGACTTCTAGTGTTAATTAAACACAGCTAGATTCCAATGAAGGAGCAGAACCATCTCAAGAAGGATCAGAAGAAATGGACAGCATGTGAGTTAAATATGAGTGTCACAGCAAAGGGTCTGAATACTTATGACCATGTGATATTTCACTTTTTCCCTTTTTATACATTTGCAAAAAAAATCTACATTTCTGTTGTTTTTTTCTGTCAAGATGAGGTGCTGAGTGTGCATTAACGAAAAATAAAATGAACTTCTTCGATTTTATTAAATGGCTGCAATGAAACAAAGAGTGTAAAATGTAAAGGGGTCTGAATACTTTCAGTACCCACTGTGTATGCAAAGTCTGAATAGTTTGTCATTACTGATAAATATTAATTTGTATTCATGCAACACAATGTTTGTGGTAATTAATATTAAAGTAAGATTTATTTATTTTTTAATTTGGCCTTTTAATACTTGTTGCAGTTAGGGTTAGGGTTAAATTTCATTTTTGTTTATTCTTGTTTTTAAAGTAAACCGACACGTGTTATATTTGTTTATTGGATTATGTTAGGGTTATAATCTCAGTGTTGTGCCTGATTAACTAGGAATAAATTCGGCTGTGTTGTCCTTTAGCTTCTTTTATTCAGCCTTTCTTTCTGTGCCTTGCAGGGTACAACAAGTTACCTCGAGTTTCTGCAGGACTTCCGGTTAACAAAATAAATGTCCGTTGGAGCAATGTCATTAGAATGTTACTCCCTTCAACAAAAATTGAGCAATGCTACAATACAGCAAAATTACTAATATACAACAACTCAGGGCATCAGAGAGAGAAAAAAAAGTATAATCAAGCATTAAACATGTATGTAATATATATACATATATATATATATATATATACGTAGATGCCGCATCGAGACTGTGGAGGGACACATCAACAGCGTCGCCATCTTGGACCAGTGGTGGTGAGGCAGCAGTGCATGAACATTATGACAGAAAGATATTTCTCAATCTCTAAATAGAATTATTCGTTGAACCAATTTCTAAACTGTTAAAGAATATTTAGCAATAATAATAATGTAATACAAGAATATAATAAGTCTAAGGCAAAACAAGTAATAGTCTGAGTTATCAGTCTGCCTACAAATTATCATGTCGCTGCTACATAGCTTCATGCATTTTTACCATAAATAACTTGAGAGGGTTTTCCTCTCTGAACTTGCCTTTTTATTACGCTCCATGGTAAATATAGAGAGGAGAAATAAAACAGCATGGGTTGTTTATAACAGAGTATAAAATGTTGAGACGTAGACATGTAGCCTCATCAAGAGAAGGCTTATCAGGTTTCTTTCTTTTTCTAACATTTTGTGAAAGTTTAAAAATAGAGAAGCAGACACATTCTTTGTGTCATTGCCATTATACAATAAGAGCTTCTACTGCACCATGCAGCGCTACAGGGTTTAGAATAAAACAGGTTTTCTGTCCTTTGGCTTTCCCACTTTTTTCTGTTTGTGTCCTTTTTTCCCTTCTGCTCATTGACTCTGCCTGTAAGGTGCTTTTAGCAGGCCTTGTGTGGCTGGGTTAGAGATGGATGTGTGGCCCTTGGGAGCCGTAGGCAGCTTGCAACACTGGTCATGTCAGACAAGCTGGGGATCACCCAGTAGTGGAGTGAATCGCCGCAGTGGCACCTTCGCACAACCTCTGACCCTCTGGGCAACCTCTGAGGTCTTGATCAAGGTCAGGGGTCAGCCGGGGCCTCTGTGATCAGGGCGATTAGGGGCCTCCAGCCTCTTCCTTATCTTTTATGTTCTTTTTTAAGCATCATGTTGCCTTCTATCATTTTCCCCCCTCATCTTCTATTTGATTGTTTTTCACTCACTCTCTCTTTCCAATCGAGACGTCCCATCCCCTGGGAGAGCAAAAAAGGAAAAGCAAGAGAAAATCAATAAGGAAGATGAGTAAAGACCTGGAGGTCCTATCAAAAACTAAATGTGCAGGAATGACTGGCTAACATGCAAACAGAAGGCTAACATTAAATGAAAATAGGAAGGCTTCAATAAAAGCAAGCTTATAAAAACATCTGGAAAATGTCAAAACTCTCCTTTCAAGGTCAGTGTAAAATATCTTTTCTCCCTTTATCAGCGTCACATGCGTTCAGTTAGCTGTGGGGAAGAGGTTTGATAAGAGGAAGACGTAATATTGATTCCTTTATGAAGATTCAAGGTCTACAACAACATGGAAATGAACACAAAGGGCAACTCTTTGGATTTGGATGGTAAATATAGTTCAGAGGCTAGACACCAATGTAACCAATGAAATTACCCTATGATCTGTAATAACATTAGTGACTTCTCTTTATGTGTAACTATGTCTTGTAAAAAAAAATGTTTTGTGATTAATGAGATCTTTACATGCCAATGTTACATCTCACTTTGCTATTCAGTGCACACAAAAAAATTGAAAGTCCAGCTGGTACGAGCCAGTTTAGTTGAGGGATTGACATTACAACTTCACCCAGGAAAAACAAAAGCACAAAAAGTTGTGCTCATTTGAGCACATGTCAAACTCAAGGCTGGGGGCAAAATTTGGCCCTTCAGAGCAGACATTGGCAACTGGCCGCCAGAGGGCCACAAGTGGCCATCGGCCTAATTTTGTGCAGCCCTCAAGGTAAATGCATAAAATGACTCAAAAAATGCACAAAAAATAAACTAAAGGACAACAAATATACATCAAATCTAAGCAAATGCATACAAAAATAACTTTAAAAGGTTCAAAACAATAAAAATTCACAAAATGACTCAAACTCACAAATTTGTATTTTCTTCAGTGTGAGTTTAGTTGACATCAGAGAGAGATAATAACCACCTCTCATCAAACTTTTGACAGGTGTGACGTCACGCCCTTTGTCCCGCCCCCTAACCGGAAGTCCCGCCTCCCTAGCCGGAAGTCCCGCCTTATAGCCCCCACCCATAATGAAAAAAAAAAAAAAAATATTTCATCCGCCCCGCCAAATTACACCTGTTGGTGTGTGTGTGATATTACTATTGAGCAGCTGTCTCATAGTAATATAACCTACTTTAGCCGTCTCTATGCAGAGGAGTGCTTTGAACATACGGACTCTGAACTTTAAACTCGTCACACACACACAGGCACACAGGCTTCACACATCAGACTTACCTCTAAACTTTTCACACACACACACACACACACACACACACACACACACACACACACACACACACACACACACACACACACGCACACACACACTGGCTTCACCATGTCTACAGGTATCATTAGTGAAACTGTTGTTACAATTCTACAAGAATCAAAACGTATTGCCGGTCAGCATGAAAAGTCTTTGGTGTTTTTGAAAAGAATTCAGACACCACCTCCATTTCCTTTGCATCAACAGTGGTCACTTGAAAGTTATGGTGAACGCGGGAGCTGGGGGTACATATTCAAGTATGAGACGGGTGAACTCTGTATCAGAAGAATGTTTGTGAAACTACGCAAATGTCTGCGGCTGTTTTGTCGTCAAATGACTGGGGTGTATTAAAACTAGCTAACCCTAGAAACATCAAAAATAATGAAGAAGAAGAAGAAGCTGTTTCTGATCCAGCAAAAAAGCAAAAGCTGAATCCTTTTCCCACAAACACCGATTTATGTGAGCTAAAAGAACCATTTGTGAGTATTTGGTTGACAAAAACATCAGGCACAGCCCGTTGGTTCTACCGCGCTAGTTAAAAGAAGCAGAAAGACAATACCCCTGAGCAGAGATCAAGACATTACTTTGTTCTGGATCTTTTCAACTCAGAATGTGGAGTTTTTTGCAACATTTTGACTCTGCCAGCAGTAGCATGGTCAGAAAAAATGGAAGAAATCAATGATAAAATTACCCTACTTTTTCACAGTTGCCGCATCTGGAACGATACTTTGATGGTAAAAAAATAACCATATTTCATTTTAGACCCAACCCCCTCCTTTTAAATAGGAGGGGCTTTCTTTTACAGTCTATAAAATACATTGGAAGAACCATGCCTTCTATCAAGAAAAACACCAGAAGCAACCGCCTGACTCCTAAAGACCTTTCAAAGTTTTGGGGGCCTTACTCTAAAACTCTAACCCCCGAAACTGACCTGCACTCCCAGGATGCAAAGTGTTCGGACGAGCCTTCACCATCCCCTGCGTTATCGGACTCGCAGGAGCTTCTCTCCGATCCGCAGCTCCAGGACGACTCGTGTATGAGCGCACCTCCACCATCTCCGGTGTCACCGGACACGCAGGAACTCTTTGTCGACAGTCAGTGTCAGGTTGCTGTGTTTATGGACACACCCGAGTCTCCCCCCGCCTTGCCTGACACGGAGGATCTCTTCTCCGACATGACTTTAACCACACCGAACCGCAGAGGTCCATCGCCGTACCCTCGGTCCTAATCGCCTATACCGGAAGATTGCTGCGTCGTGGTTGCGCCCTGCTCACACATCACCGACTCCTGTCAATCATCCACAACCACCTCCTCCTCCTCCTCTTCTGAATCGACAATGTCAGAAGACAATTATTCAGGAGGTACCGAGCCAGATTAGACTCCGCCCAGAGCAGGAAGTAGTGCTGAGGATCAGACCCCACCCAGATCAGGCGGTAGCGGCGGGGATGAGATTGACAGTGGGGCCCTCGACTTCGCTAAAACGATAAAACCGGGTGTGCTTCATCTTCTCAGCTACGTTCTGGACAAGTACAAGAGAGAAACGTGCAACGGATGCAAAATCGAGCATCCCAGCCAGCGGCAGCATGATTGCTTGGATGTCCTCGAGCACGAATTCTACAACGACAACTTTCACGGACTGATGAAAAAACTCTACACCCCCAAGTTAATTCCGGCCATCAAACATCTCTTGAACCTGCACAACATTCCGATGGAGGAACGCAAAGTCAGAGCCGCCGTGCAGATTCTTTTGCTACGTTTGAGGTCAACGTCCAAAATCCACAACACCATATTTGACATGTATGACACGCTGGTCGGCGAAAAAGGAGTTACGATCGAGCACCTGGAAGAGATGGCCGAGTTTTGGAAAAATCCTTGATTCTGTTTTTGAGAAATGGGGAGCTTCTTTGGAAAGGTCCTCGTCGACATTGAGAGCCAAATGGTAATTTCTCAGTTAATTAAGCTATTGTGTCAGGTTATTGAGAACAATGTCTCAGCGTCTACAAACACCAATGTTTTTGTCAGAGACACGGACATTGAGAGACTGGAAAACTTGTTGGAAATAACAAGATCCCACCCCGCTCCAGTACTTTGGAGGGCGATGATCCGCGACACAGTATTTTTGCGCCAATCTGGTTTGTCCGAATGTTTTAAAAAAAATTCTAAAAGACCTGGCTAATCATGTAGTGAGAGCCTCTCATCTGCTTGCATTTTACGCTCTACTCGTTGATGTTACCACCAAACTTGTGCTAAAAAATCATTCTGTAAATATCATGTTTGAGCTTGAAAAAATACACAATGTCATTTACCGTACTGTGGATCATTCTGTACTGGCTCAGATTTTAACAAAGATAAAAAGGTAGATTTAGACTTTTGTATGTTGTGTGATGTTTTAATTATTCATTCATGTTAGTTGTAGGTTTTTGAAAAAGTAAATGTTTAAAATTTAAAAAAACTTGTGTGCTATTGTTTTAATTATTCATTCATGTTAGTTGTTGTCTTTTTGAAAAGCAATGTGTTTGCTAATGTTTTATATCTATATATGTATACTTAAAATGACTGATGCGTCGCTAATAAAAATGAATAAATACTGTAAACCCTCTCTTTTCTTCTCATTCTTCCTTATCATTTCTGAGATACGTTTCGTGAAAAAAGTATACTACACCCCAGCTCACCACGGTAGCTTTGGCGGTGTAGAGCGACTCCGTAGAGGTGTGCAAGATGAAATGGGAAAGACTATCCCTGTAGAAAATGTTAAGAAATTCCTATCAACGCAAGATGCATATACTCTACACAAACCCGCCAGAATACATTTTCCTAGAAATTGGGTTTTTGTGTCTCGCCCGCTAAATCAATTTCAGGCTGACCTGTGCGATATGTAGGCCCTGTCTGAGCACAATGATGGGTACAATTATTTATTAACGGTCAAAGATGTATTTTCCAAGAAAGCTTACGTGAGGGCTCTGAAAAGAAAAACCGCAAAGGAAGTGGTGAATGCCTTTGAATCCATTTTTGCCGAAAGTCAGACGCCCAAAAAAATTCAAACCGACGTGGGGAAAGAATTTTTTAATAAAAGTTTTGAGGTTTTGATGAAAAAATACGGAATCGTTCATTTTTCCACAGCCAGCGATCTCAAAGCTTCTGTGGTGGAAAGATTCAGTCGTACTTTAAAAGGTAGAATGTGGAGATATTTTACAGCAAACAACACTTTGCGATACCTCAATGTCCTACAAGACTTGGTGAAAGGTTATAATCACAGCTATCACACCAGTGTTAAAATGAGGCCTGTGCAGGTGACCTCGGACAACACCGATCAAGTGTTTCAAAACTTGTACGGTACACCTCAAACACATCTTCCAAAGATGAATTTTAAGAAGGGTGACATAGTCAGGATCTCAAAGTTGAGGGGAGTGTTTGATAAAAAATATGAACAGAGTTTTACGGATGAAATGTTTACAATATCACACTGTATACCCCGCAGACCACCTGTGTACAAACTAACAGATTATGACGGAGAAGCCATCCAAGGTTCATTTTACGAGGCAGAGTTGCAAAAAGTAACGATGGACAAAGACAAAGTCTATCATGTAGAGAAGATTCTGAATCGACGCACCTTGAAGGGTGAAAAACAGGTTTTTGTACAGTGGAAAAATTGGCCCGAGAAATTTAACAGTTGGATCAAGGAATCTGATTTGAAAAATGTATAAAAGATCTACACAAGATGGCAAAAATCATCATTTCACCATGTACGGCCCAAAGGATGAAGGGTTTTTCATCACTCTTCCCTCCAACGCCAGCCTCAACGTTTTTAAAGACAACAAGAGTTCCAGTTACCGGGTGGATTTACCTCAACATATAAATTTAGATGGACGCTGGGAGGTAGCCATGACGCAAATTTCATATCTGCACACCTTCTTTACCATAGCACAGAGTGATGCCTATTTTTATTGGAGGGAAAAACCCAAAGAACCAGCGAAAGAAAGCGTCGTACATCAGCAGAGATTTAGAGGAGGCTATTACAATAACATAGCAACCTTTATGAATGAGCTGAATAGTTTTTTTAGAAAAATCAATTCTGATATTTATCTTGTCTATAGCGGTATTCAAAAAAATTTGGAATTCCAAGCCGGAGGTCAAACTCACGTACTCTTTGACGCACCAGCGGCTTACCTGCTGGGACTAAAACCGGGGGAATGGTTTGTGTTTGACCAAAAGTTTGCACACTACCCAGCCGATATACATGCAGGGTTTTACCACATGTATTGTTACTATTATATATTATAATCAAAACATATTTATCATCATATTAGGTACGTATTCTGCGTAAAAGTATATTCTAAAAAGCTCATTCTTCTTACAAACATCCCTTGAATTTTGCTTTATTTGTAGTCTCCCTATGATGGCTCCGAGATATCATTATTTATTTATTTACTTTTTCAACTCCATCAAAGTCCCATAGATGCTATAGGCTCATTTTCTTTATATTAGTAACCAACAAATGCTCTTCTATAAAACAGTGTCAATCACCCTTAAAGAGACAAACGTTGTCTCTCTCATTCAACAGTCTTTATTTTAACATTTAACTGTTTAAACTTACAAACATGACATAACGTTAACAAGTGAAGAACATAACACTGTAGAATAGTCCGACCAAAGTGTCAAGGACTGTGATAGGGAAACAACATCAGAAGTGCTTTTTGCCTTTTTAGTGCTTTTATTTACAGTGTTTCTTTAAAAGCAACACATGTTCTCCAAAATGACACGTCAAAGCACAATCTTTCCTTGGCAGGCACATGTTTGTAGCAGCATGGCCCCTCTCCCCCTTCAGCCAAACTCTCCTGGCTTTTAAAACATGCCTCATTAGATGAGTAGCTGCGGATCACTTCAACTCAAGGGACAAACCCACACTTTCTTTTTCTTTAAAACAGTTCATTGAGGGGTTGGTGAATTAATGCTGAAAGTATGAGACTATATTATTCAACTACTAGAACAACACTTTGCTGCATCACTTACTGGAAATATCAAACTGTGAATGACTTTAATTAGAAAAAAAAAAAGAATAGCTACCTTTTATTTTGAAAGGTTTAACAAAAAAAACTCTTCTACAAAAACTTCTACAAAGCATATCATGGTTGTGCAGCTAGTGTGTGTGTGTGTGTGTGTGTGTGTGAAAAGTTTAGAGGTAAGTCTGATGTGTGAAGCCTGTGTGCGTGTGACGAGTTTAAAGTTCAGAGTCCGTATGTTCAAAGCACTCCTCTGCATAGAGACGGCTAAAGTAGGTTATATTACTATGAGACAGCTGCTCAATAGTAATATCACACACACACCAACAGGTGTAATTTGGCGGGGCGGATGAAATCTTTTTTTTTTTTTTCATTATGGGTGGGGGCTATAAGGCGGGACTTCCGGTTAGGGGGCGGGACAAAGGGCGTGACGTCACACCTGTCAAAAGTTTGATGAGAGGTGGTTATTATCTCTGACATCTCCGTCCATTTAAAAGCAGTTTAATGAGCACTTGCTATATTTCTAGGTTGGAAGCCTTATAGCCAGTAGTGCTCTGCAAATGTATGGTGACATATATGGAAACTTCAAGAGGTGGAGAAGCTTGTGGTGATTATGATCACATCATATGGCCTGTAACACAATTTTGTCGTCATTTAACATTTGAAACCTCATTTGGTCTTGAGAGTGAAATATGTGACTATCTGCAAGGGGCGAGACGACATGAACAAGTGGGTTTTTATGATGTTTTCTTTCTCTGCAGTCTGGGAATCTTAGCAGGAAATGTCTTTTAGATTAAAGGTCATTGATTTTGTCCTATTTTTCACAGAATTTATCACTCAAAGCAAAGTGGTTCTCAACCTTTTTTTGGATCGTGACCCCAATTTGATATCAAGACATTTTTTTTTCTAGAATTAGTTTTAGATCGAGTTTGTTATACTGTATAACAAATACAGAGTTGTGCCAGTTCAGATATTTTTGCATTTTATTATCATTATTAACTAGATTTATATTTGACAAAGTGAACGTATAGAATACAGTAGTTGTGTGTTTTAATTTGTTAAATAACAATAACTTTACAGTAATTTATTTAATTTTTTTTAGCAATTGTTTCAGGCGACCCCACATGGGGTCCCGACCCCAATGTTGCAAAATCCCTTATTTAATGATAATTTAAATGTTATTGAACATGGGAACGTCTGAAGTTTTAAGTTTATTTATTTAAAAAGGGATAATGCATATTAAAAAGCATTTTTTAAAATACATTTTAATACGTAAATATTGTAGCCTGAGCCAATTTTCTGTCTGTGTCTACTTTGTCTGATACAAGTTAGTTTAGAAGGTAAAAGATGTTTTTTTAAGTAATTAAAAATCTTAGAAGATTTGGACCCTCGGTAGGCCAGAGATGGGCAACTATGGCGTCAATTTAGTGCCAAAAACCCAAGCGCATAAATACTGTAATCGCGCAGAGTTATAGATTTCTTTCGGTGCCTTTCTGCACGCTCACCGTCTCGGTCTGTGCGCTCGCGGGGATCTCTCTGCGCGCGGTCATGTTGAGTTTTGGCACTTTGGGGGCGTGCATTGCATGGACAGCACCTCCTTTCTGATTGGTCACTTGAAAAACGGTCAGAGCCAATCAGAGGTACAGTAGGGCGGGTCATCACAGTATAAAGTCCGTGGCTATTTCCTGGGACAAAAAATAAAAAGTTATCTCTCAAATTTAATTTGATATGCTGGGACCAATGTATAGAGATAGTTTTATTTATTTATTTATGTTACACCCGGTTAAGATTAGCGATACAATAAGCAGTCAAAATAGGTAGAGAAATAGAATCTTTATTATTGAGACAATTTCATAATGATTAATAAGCCTCACCATACCAAACTCCCAGTTCAGCTCTCAACTGTGACAACAGGATTGGGGGGATAAGGTCTCACACACCAACACACTGCACTTCAAATATTCCTTTTGCTTAAAGTTCACACACGTGAATATGCACGGCACACTTAGACCCTTAGGGCCCTATCTGTAGGCCTGACTGAGAGCTTACTAGGTATTGGTGGCAAGGGGGGGGGAGCACAAGTTCAAAATAAAACACAAAAAAATGAATAAAGAAAATAAAAAAATAAGAACTAGCCCACCCCACGGGCAAAACCCAGCTATTTGCCCTCAACCAGCTCACGTGTCAGGGTGGACTAGAACAAAAAAACAGAACCCAACTAATGAACAAAACAAATAAATTATTCCCAGCAAGAGCAGCGTATGGACCCCGATGCTCTGCAAAGAAAACATTAATAACCATAAAAACACTTTAATACAGAAACATTAAAACATATCAATAAAAGATGAACTACAAACAAACTTTAAAAATACCTGGCCCGTCGGTAGTCTACCAACAACCAGCCGTTTTCACTCAAGCAGTAAATAAACAGGGAAGCACATCTGAAATAATAAAATGGTAAATGTCATGTGCTAGACAATAACACAACACACCATATACACAACAAACAGCATTTCCTACCAGCTTTTTCCTGCATGCTCATGTGGAACAAGGTGTGCACATGCCCCATTCCACTGTCCTCCTACCCACAGCTGAACAACCTGTTCTTCCTCCTGCAGGTCACTATTTGTAGTGTTTTTAATTAGTGCACCTACCTAACACCTGTCACACTTATTTACTTACTGTATTAGTTAAACTGACGTCTGGTCTACGGCTATTTTTTCTTAATCTTGGTTGGTTGCAGAAACGTAAATCATTTTTTTTAAAATTAGAACTCGATTAATTTATTCTACTGATGTCTGTCATTCATTATAATTCTACTGAAGTGACTGTACTTGCAACAATGACATCAATAATTAGGCCCATGTGATAATCCTGTGGTCCTGATATAAAGGACGCATAGATAAGTGGGTTCAGGTGGATTTACTCTGGTGTAAAGGAGCACAACAGCAGATGAAGGAGATATAATAAATAGTTCCACATTGCGACATACATTCTATATTTACATATGCAAATGGTGAATACATAAAATACATTAATAGGGTTTTAATTTAAAAACAAAATAAAGATTAATGTTTCTGCAATCAACTGAGATTAAGGGGGAAAAAAGCCATAGACCAGACGTCAGTTTTGCTGGCACAGTAAAAAATAAAATAAAATAAAATTCAAAAAAGTCAAAAATCTATTTAAATTTTTTAGAAATTTCAAGTGATTTTCAAATTTTCAAACTCCAGGCGACCCCACATGAGGTCCCGACCCCAAGGTTGAAAAACACTGATTTAGTGCCTCCTGATTAAATATATTAATTTATTTTTTATCATTTCCGGTCATCTCACGCCTGGTTTTGGACCAAGACTGACACTTTATTTGTTAATTTTCCTCTAACTTTACGGGAAAACAGAAAAAACAAAACAAAAAACAAAAACAAGGACATGTCACTGGATGGTAATCAGTGTGCCACTCCTAACCACAACCTAGTATTTGCGTCTGTAGGCGTATCTATCTGTCATTTATTAATGCAGTGAATACTGACAGGTGTGTACATCTGAACCAGGAGTCAGTAGGTGAGGCTGTGGTGGACTGTGGAGACCTTTAGGCCTTTCATCATCACTCACTGCTCCTGGAAACAACATCCACTCAGAGATGAAACGTGGCTGTGCTCTCAATTACGTCCTCTGCGCCGTGTGCACAGCGACTGTCTTCCTGACCTTGGGAATAAGTGTTCTGTACCTGCATGTCCCCCCCAGCCCCAGCCCCCCCCCTACCACCATCCTGCTCTGGGTGCATCCGTTTGGCGTTGTCGCTCCTCTCCCTGACTGCTGGAAGCTGTACCAAATCCATGGGTGCACGATCACGGATGACAAGCACGCGTACCGACAGGCTGACGCTGTGATTTTTCACCACCGGGACATTTGTAGCGGGAGAGCCCGAATGCCACCAGAACCGCGACCTCGCTCTCAGAAGTGGATATGGATGAACCACGAGTCTCCCACACATTCACCGGGACTGCAGAAGTTCGACAGGGTTTTCAACCTGACGTTGTCCTACCGGGTGGACTCGGATATTTACGTCCCCGCTGGTTACCTCATCCCCGTGGTTAACGGCTCTGGATCGCTGGACCAGACGACTTCTCTCCGCCGTCCATCCCGCCTTCTAGCCTGGGTCGTCAGCCACTGGTCTGCCTCCCATGCCCGTGTGTCTTTCTACAATGAACTGAAACGCTACGTAAACATCGACGTGTACGGACGCGCAGGGAAGCCGTTAAAGAAGGGCAGCAAGGCCGTGCAGGAGCTGCTCAGAGATTACATCTTCTACCTGGCCATGGAGAACTCACAGCACACGGACTACATCACGGAGAAACTCTGGAACGCAGTGCGGGCAGGAGCTATCCCCGTGGTCCTGGGTCCGTCCCGGCAGAACTATGAGCGCCTCCTGCCCCCAGAGGCCTTCATCCACGTGGATGACTTCCCCACGGTCGAGGAGCTGGCCCAGTACCTAAACAAGGTGAAGCAGAATCCGGATCTGATGAAGCACCACCTGAGCTGGAGGCAGAACTACAGCGTCCACCAGCCCTCGTTCTGGAACGAGGTATACTGCAACGCCTGTAAGGTGGTGAGGAGGACCAGGGGCCAGACCAGTGAGGTCCCTCACCTGAAAGATTGGTTTTGTTCGTGAAGACACCTCAGTGTGTGATGCAAATGTTAAATATGTATTGGTAATTGACTGTGGGAATCTCTATGCATTGCAAACCTGCTGCTGCTGCTTCTAAATATTTGATAAAACATAGGACTTATTTTTCAGGGTTTATAACAGGGTCACCAACCTTTCTGAAACTGTGAGCTACTTCATAGCTACTGTATAAGGGCTACCGGTGAGAAAAGCTAAAGTCAGCATAACATTTTTAAATCAAAGTTAAAGAAAACTCTTTTTCTCTACTGTGTATGATTGAGAGGGATATTTTTGGTCATGTTGTGGACATAATGTGTTTGTTGATGATTTTAATTGATTTTACTGATGATTTTAAATGTTCCTATTGATTTTAAGCTGTTGAATGTTTTCTGTTGCAGTTTTTGATCATGTAAAGCACATTGAGTTGCCTTGTGTATGAAATGCACTATACAAATACATTTGCCTTACATTTTTATTTTATTTTCTTTCTGATGTTTTACTCGTTTTAGGATTTGAACTTTACATTTTTGGTGTATTTTAAAGAGTTGTGCCACAAACAATTATTGTTGGATGAGGAAAAAAGTATGTGTGCATGTAAAAAAAAAAAAAAAAAAAAAAAATTCATAATGTTAATAAAAAACTGACAAATGTTTTTGTGTACCTCTTGAGATATGTTTAAGTACCCCTAGGGGTACATGTACCCCAGTTTGGGAACCACAGAATTAGAGGGTATGATAAGGAAGGTCATAGCAGTAACTTAAAAAGGTTGGAAATGCTGACGTTTCAAGTACATGCAACACTTTTTTTTCTCCTCATTATTGCAATTGTTTCATTTTCATTCATTTTTACAGAAATCCACCTTGCATTTAAAAAAATATATCTTATATATTATATTATATATAACATACACCAGATCTGCAACACTTAAAAAACATTTGTCACAATATTTCACTGATATTAAATATTTAAAGATGTTAATTCTGGTCTTCTCCGTAATTTTTACTCTCTCCCATGTGGGCCAAATTGGATGCTCCAAAGTTCCAGATTTGTCCCCCAGACCATGAGTTTGGCACATGTGGTTTAACTGATGATGCCCATGCTCTTATTTTGAAAGGCTGTGAGTTAGATATTGATTATTATTGGTCTTCATAATCTGTATTGGGACACTATATTTTTGCTACAGATAACAGCAGTTTGAAGCTGTTAAATGAATTAAACCAGTGTTTCTCTAATGGGGGTACACAATGGCACTACAGGGGGTACTTGAGAGAGGGTGAAAAATTAACAAATGAAAGCATTAAAAATATGAAATTTTAGAATGTGTATTTTTTTTTTTTTTTTTTTTTTCGGCTAAAAATGATAATCAAGAATGTGAACTGAAAATATAACTAATAACAAGAAGAAAAAAAAAAAATCTTTTATGGTTCATAAATTATTCAGACATGGACATAGTGTTTTTGTCCAACTGATGATGCCCATGTTCTTATTTTATATTGATTATTATTATTATTTTTATTGGTCTTCATAATCTGTATTAAGACACTGTGTTTTTGCTACAGATAATCATGTACTCTCATGGTCACTCATCAGATTTAATAAATAATTGCAAAAATATAGATACTTTACTTGAATTCTGTCAGTTTTCAATGAATAATGAAAACGAGGTGGGCTTCATTGATAATTGGAGATCCTTCTGGGGAAAACCGAACCTGATAGGAAGAGATGGAATCCATCCTACTTTGAATGAGACCATGTTACAGAGGCGGAGTCCTCCACGCCCCTCTGCGCTTGCCTTAGGACAGTTTCCCTCCCATTGCTATCATGATAGCTGTGTTCATCGCCATGACAACTGTTGTGATGGTGATGAATATTATTTTATGGAGACGGTGTCTGTCCCTCGACCCATATTTCACAATGATTTTAACATAAAATCAAATAAAAGAGCTATCAATTATAAAAATCTGAAAAAAATTAAAATCTCAAATCTAGAAACACCAAAACATAAAACCATTAGATGTGCTCTATTAAATATTAGATCACTGAGATCTAAATCTCTACTAGTAAATGACCTTATCTCAGAAAATAACTTTGATTTATTCTGTTTAACTGAAACATGGCTGTATCAAGATGAATATGTTAGTTTAAATGAAGCCACTCCTCCCAGTCATTTAAATACTCATATGCCACGAGACATAGGCCGTGGAGGTGGTGTAGCAGCTATTTATCATTCCTCTCTCCTAATCTATCCTAAACCAAAGGCCAGTTACACTTCCTTTGAAAGCCTGGTTCTAAATTTATCTCATACCAAATCAAAAACCTGCCAGCCAGTCTTATTTGTGATAATTTACCGTCCTCCAGGCCCTTATTCTGAATTTCTATCAGAATTCTCTGAGTTTATATCAAACTTAGTCCTCAGTTCTGATAAAATACTGATAGTAGGAGATTTTAATATCCATGTGGACAAAGATAGTGATAGCCTGAGCTCAGCCTTTATGTCCCTAATAGACTCAGTTGGCTTTTTTCAAACTATTAATGAAGCTACTCATCGTTTAAATCATACTCTTGATCTTGTTCTAACATATGGCCTTGATATTAATGAACTAAAAGTCTACCCTGAAAATCCTCTGCTATCAGATCACTTTTTAATATCTTTTAACATTATCCTAGAGGATCTCGCACTGTGCAATAAAATAGTTAGGAGTAGAAATCTGTCCAATAGTGCTGTGGCTAAATTTAAAGAGGCCATTCCTGCTGCCTTAAACTCAGTGCACCATCCAATAAATAACTATGATATTAATTATAACCCCTCTCAACTGGATCTGCTTGTCGATAGCTCTGCTAGTCTACTAAAATCCACCTTGGACTCAATTGCCCCATTGAGGGAAAAAACTATTAAACGTCAGAGGAAAGCTCCGTGGTTTAGCTCTGAAACTCACACACTCAAACAAACAACCCGTAAATTAGAGAGAATGTGGCGCTCCAATAAAACAGAGGAGTCACGAATACTCTGGCAAGAAAGCCATAGTAAATACATGACAGCCTTACGACATAGTCGATCTACATACTACTCCTCACTAATTGAAGAAAATAAAAATAATCCGAGGTACCTTTTCAGCACTGTAGCCAGGCTAACACAAAGTCAGAGCTCTATTGAGCCCATGATTCCTCTAGCCCTCAGCTGTGAGGACTTTATGACATTTTTTAACCATAAAATTCATAAGATTAGAGATAAAATTAGCCACTCCCTGCCTTCACCTGGGCCTGCTGTACCATTAAATGTAAATAGGCCTAACCTAAACTGTTTCACACATATAGGACTTCAGGAACTTAACTCTATTATTTCATCCTCCAAACCATCGACCTGCCTTTCAGATCCGATCCCAACTAAGCTGTTTAAAGAAGTTGTTCCCCTGGTCTGCCCATCTTTGTTGGAGACAATAAATATATCCCTATCAATAGGCTACGTGCCACAGTCCTTTAAAGTAGCTGTAATCAAACCCCTTCTCAAAAAACCTACTCTTGATTCCAGCACTTTAGCAAACTACAGGCCTATATCTAATCTTCCTTTTATTTCAAAGATTCTTGAGAAAGTTGTGGCAGCTCAGCTCTGTGACTTCCTTCAAAACAACAGCCTGTTCGAGGACTTCCAGTCAGGTTTTAGAGCTCAACACAGCACAGAGACTGCTTTAGTTAAAGTAACTAATGATCTACTCTGGGCTTCAGATGAAGGACGACTCTCAGTGCTGGTTTTATTAGATCTTAGTGCAGCTTTTGACACTATAGATCACTATATTCTACTAGAGAGATTAGAGAAATTACTTGGAATCACAGGGACTGCCCTAAACTGGTTTAAGTCCTACCTATCTGATAGGTACCAGTTTGTACACGTGAATAATAGGTCTTCTGTGTACACTAAAGTAAGCTACGGGGTTCCTCAGAGCTCTGTGCTAGGTCCAATCCTCTTCTGTATCTATATGATCCCCCTTGGTAATGTTATGAGAAAATACTCTGTTAACTTTCACTGCTATGCTGATGATACCCAACTGTATGTATCAATGAAGCCAGGTGAGACAAATCAGCTATCTAAACTTGAGGCCTGTCTAAAGGACATTAGGGCCTGGATGGACCAAAATTTTCTTCTTCTCAACTCAGACAAGACTGAGGTCATTGTACTGGGCCCACGACACCTTAGAGAAACCTATGCTAGCCTAACTGCCCTAGATGGCATTACTCTGGCACAAAGCACAACTGTTAGAAACCTTGGGGTTCTATTTGATCAGGACTTATCCTTCAACTCTCACATAAAACAAACTTCAAGAACTGCCTTCTTTCATCTCCGTAACATTGCTAAAATCAGATCTATCCTGTCTCAGGGCGACGCCGAAAAGCTAGTCCATGCTTTTGTTACCTCTAGACTGGATTATTGTAATTCTCTTTTAGCAGGCTGCCCGAGCAAGTCGCTTAAGACACTTCAGCTGGTTCAAAATGCTGCAGCACGTGTACTGACTAAAACTAGGAGAAGAGATCACATTACTCCTGTATTAGCCTCTCTGCATTGGCTTCCCATAAAATATAGAATAGAATTCAAGATTCTTCTTCTCACTTATAAAGCCCTACATGGACAGGCACCAGTCTATCTCAAGGAGCTTGTAGTGCCATACAATCCCCCCAGAACACTACGCTCTCAAAATGCTGGACTACTCGTTGTTCCATTTGTCTCTAAAAGTAGTATAGGAGGAAGAGCTTTCAGTTATCAGGCCCCACTTCTCTGGAACCATCTACCAACCACGGTTCGGGGGGCAGACACCCTCTCTACCTTTAAGGTTAGGCTCAAAACATTCCTCTTTGGTAAAGCTTTTAGTTAGGAACCAGCTCATAGCTCATAATTAAGATGCAATAGGCATAGACTGCCGGGGGGGGGTCTGGCATGCTCGGTTGGAGAGAGGTTGGAGAGGGCGTTAAGAGAGAGGTCATTTAGGCTAGAGAGGGACCGGAGAGGGTCCCATTCCTCTCTCTAACACTCCCTCTATGTCTGCTTCTTCCCTTGTGTGTTTGCTCCTGTTCTCCTTCTGGCTTTTGTCTTGCAGGTCCGTGGGATCCTCAGTGTGGAGTTACAGAGTCTCAACAACTCTGTCTCCACCCTTTCCTCTGCACACACCCAACACAGCATAACGTGGATGGCTGTTCATCATAGGAATGGGATCCACACAAGGTTCCTGCTGCTTAACAGAAGGTTTTCCTTGCCGCCATGATGAATTCATGTTGGGTGTGGGATACATATGTATGTGTATATACGTATATATGCATATGTGTGTATCCATAAAATGAAGAGTCCGTCCTTAAGACTGCTCTACTGTAAAGTGTCTTGAGATACCATTGGTTATGATTTGGTGCTATACAAATAAAGATTGATTGATTGATTGATTGATTGATTGATTGATTGATTGATTGATTGATTGAATTGAAGGTACTTAAAAATATGTCTTTTTACTGTTTTTATATTTAATTTGTCAAGCAAGATCAATCTAAATTTATGAAGATTAAAGGAAGACAATAAAGTACAAAGATGCATTTGTAAAGATTTGGACTTGTGTCGTCGATGAGGATCAAAATATGTAATGAATTCATTACAGTGCTCATGTATTTAAGAAAAACAAAAAATGTACATTAGTGTGGTAATTTCTTTTCAATCACGTTTTTCTAAAAATCATCTAAACATCAATGAGAAACTGTTTAAAAGAAGAAAGATAAATATAAAGTGCAATAAAATGTTATTTGCTATAATGTCTTAACTGGTTTTCAAAGAGGTTATGTCACTCCCCCACTGTTATCTGATTAACTTCTGATTAACTTAATAACAGCAGTTTGAGACCATGTTATGTGCATTAAAGCATCTTCAATAATGCCATATTAAATGGTAAAATAAATGGAAAATAATGAGACGAGAGTCCCAAATAAGACAGGATCCACCGACTTCATCTGTTTCTTACAGTTTGGGACTATTTGAATTAAAGGGGACATATCATGTTAAATCCACTTTTTTAGCCCTTAAATGCATTTTGTTGTATATTTAGAGTGTTTAGAAGTACAGAAAAGTTCAAATTAGTCTCTTCAGGTGCTCCGTAGATATCTTTATTTTCTGTTTTGGTCATATTTTTCAATCTGTTTCTATTTTTCTATTCTCTATTACGTTTTTTGAACAATAACGTCACAGTATTTGCAGCTGAACTGCCAAATTAGTTCATCAACTCCAGGCCCAACACTTCGAGCAATCCGCCATTTTTATTTCTGGCTTTTATTTTGTAGTCCAAGCTCCAGGATGGAGAAGTTACAAGAGGATAAGTCAAAATGTTGGGTTGTTGGATGTAGTAACCCACACGCTTCATTACACCGTCTCCCAGCATCAGAACCTTTTCAAAGTGTCTGGTTGAGTTTTATTTTTTATAGAAATGTACCACATCTGTGGATAAGGTCATTTTTGTGTGTGTGAAGCACTTCAATGATGACTGCTTCATCAACCTCCACCAGTATAAAGAAGGATTTACAGAAAGACTTTGTCTGGTTGAGGGTTCAATTCCTTCTATCTTTGGAGACGATGAACAGAGCACTTCGCTAAGCTGTAAATAACGCTAAAAAGTGATGATAAGACGTCCCTGTCATTGTTTTGTTAGCATTAGCAGTTGCACCGTCTTCATATGTTAGCGCTGTGTGCTCGTTTTAGATCCTTGATGATATGGCCTACGTGATTTAATTTAAGTCTAAAGTTTTCATTAGTCATTTCATTTTGACGTTTTTGTCTCTGAAAAAACTGCATTAAAATGCATTTTGTGACGTTAGCTTGGCGCTAGCGTTAGCTCGGTGCTTGTGTTAGCTCACTTGTTAGGGTTCTGCAGGTTCATCATCTTCATTTTCATCTCACTCCACTGGGTCAGACTCTGGCTGGAACATGTAAGTCTGGATGGACAAGTCTAACGTTGGTGACATTTTGTAAATAACGTGTGAATAAACATTTTCTGCACCGCTACATAATCATATCTCTTCTATCAAACTACAAAAATGGCCGAACAGGGTGGAGTTGAACCGAGTGTCACCTCTGCAACCTGGAGAGGGGGCGGGGTATGAAGTGTCTCATTTGCATTTAAAGAGACAGCACCAAAACGAGTTGCTCTCAGAAGCACATCAGAAAAGGGTAGAAAAGGGGTGGAGCTATAATCATGAGGAATTCAGACCCAAGCATTGCAGTTCTGCTTTATATAGACCATAACTGTATGATTTATATGTAAAAAGGAAGGATTTAAAAGCATATGTCTCCTTTAACTGAATGTATTTGTCCACTGTCATTTAGGTTCTTGAGCCAACCCAGTTCATTAAATGTGTTTAAAGCACTTTATTCCTGTAGATCTATTTAGATTAGATGATGTTAGAAGGTTGATCTAACTATGTAGTGCGGTAGCTCTATTTGTGCTTATCATTTGTCAAGTATATAAACTGATTTATTTTTAATTTATTGAACTGCTGCTGATAATTTTCAGTGAAACCGTTCACACAGAGTTTAGAATAAATGTGTGTATAAACTGTATGTTATGAAGTGTTGTTTTAGCTTCAAAGAATCACAAAGTTAAATGAAAGGTAACTTTTCTTTTTGGTTCAAAGCAGGAAATAAAATATGGAATGTAGAAGAGTTAGCCATTAGCCGTTAGCAAGAAGAGAGTCTGTATTATTATTCGTGTCAGCATTGAGAATAATTACGTAGTTGTTTTGGGTGTTTTTGGAGTAATTTTGCGTATATTTTTGTCCTTTTCTGTCATTTTGTACATTTTTGTTGTTTTGTGTGTGTGTTTTTTTTTTTTTTTTAAAAAAAAAAAAAAAAAAAGTAATTTCTGTTGTCGTTTGGTATATTTTTCAGTTATTTGTTTTGTATTTTTTGTTTCTGTCAATGTTCCTGTAATTTTCAATGTTTTGGTTGTTTTGTGTGTTTTAGTTGTAGTTTTGCTTGTTTTTGAAGTAATTTTGCATATTATTGTTGTCCTTTTTGTACAGTTTTGTTGTTTTGTGTGTTATGAGTCATTTTGTGTGGTTTTCTCAAAATCATTTTTGTTGTCATTTTGTATTTTTTTCCAGTTATTTTGGAATATTTTTGTGTACTACATATTGTCATTGTTGGGCCTTTTTTCTGTAATTTTGTATGTTTTTTGTAGCCGTTTTGTGTATTGTACTGTTTTTTGTGTGTATTTTTGTGTATTTTCCCTGTCAGTTTGTGTGTTTTTGGAGTCATTTTGTGCAGGTAGTAAAACGTTGATGTGTGGGTGTCGCATGATGAGAACAGTGTGTTTGCATTTTTCTGTGACAGAGGTTAATGTCACACACACGCACACAGTTTATTACATAATGGACACCATGCACGTCTGCACCAGCAGCAGCAGCAAAGTCACCTTCTTCCCTCATCACACTCTGCACTCTTTACCCCACAGCTCTGTGTGTGTGTGTGTGTGTGTGTCTGTGTGTGTGTGTCTGTGTGTGTGTGTGTGTCTGTGTGTGTCATGAGTGGACACACACTCTGTGACATGCAGGACGCGGGTATTTGTGTTTGTACAGTCTTCTATCAATGTGTGTGTGTGTGTGTGAGGCTGTAACACACACACACACACACACACACAGGGCTGTGACAAGGACTGGATCAACAATTCATATTCACCTTGATCCATTTCATAAATAACTTATGTACAAAATGACATAAATGAAATAAGTTACAGGAAAAATATACAAAATAATATAAAAAAAATATGCAAACACACTTACAACAAACAGTGAAACAACAAATTACACAAAATGACTCCAAACACAAACAAAAATAACTTAAAATACACAAAATGACAAAAATACACAAAATCTATTGAAAAACATAAAATGACAACAAAATGACTCATAAAACATGCAAAATCACAAAGAATGACTTTGAAGAAGAATAAAGAAATGCACAAAACAGCAAAAATATACAAAGTTACAATAAAAAATACACTAATGACTTATAACTCACACAACAGCAAAAACACAGAGAATGACTCATAACACATGCAAATAACAGCCAATACACACAAAATGATGACAAAAATATAGATAGATAACAGAAAATAGGCAAAATGACAACAAAAACCATAAAACTACAGTAAAAATACTTAGAATGACTACTAAAACACACCAAACACTTCAAAATAACTGATAATAATCTGATGAATTCCATCAACAGCTGTGAGAAACAGTTAGTGTGTGTGTCTGTGCTCTGCTGATTGTAGCTACCTACCCATCTATATCCATATATCTATACAGTACAGACTGGTGTCAGTGTGGACGCCATGGAGCACCAGTGATTTACACGTTTCTCTCCCAGTATCGTCGTCGCCGCCAGCCTTTAGGAAACAAGATAATTACATGAAATTAAATCCATCACTGCGTGTTTCACAGCTTTTCTGGATTTGGCTTTGTTTTGTGTCTTATCAGAGTAATTTTTTGTATTTCTAAAATAATTTTGTGTATTTTTATTCTTTTTCTATATTTTTGGTGTCTTTTTGTATATTTTTTGTCAGTTTAGGTTTTGTTTTCTTTTCTTTATTTTTCTGTTATTTTATAGTCGTCTTGTTTTTTTTTTAAAGAAATCATAAGTTTGTGTATTTTTGCTGTTTTGTTAGTTTTTAGAATGATCAGAATGTGAACTCCAGCGTGTGCCTAAAATAAGTGAATGTAGCGTGATAGCGCCCTGTGCTGCTGCTGATAACAGAGGCTGACATATGGAAAAGGACACAATGGTTGTTTCTGCTTCAGCCTCATGAACTCATTAAAGTGTGACTTACGTCTGATTGGCTGTTTCCATCCCACAGGATGTGAGGATGTGTTCCACCTCTGTTCACTTTGGTGTGGAACAATAAACATCAGCTGTATTACACAACCACAATATTCTCATTGAATTAAACCAGAGCAGACATGGGCAACTCAATCTCATTCAGTGTGACCTTCAAATTAAAAGAACAAAATGACACAAAAAAAGATTTAAAATTACAGAATAACAGAAGCATATAAAAAAATTACAAAAAATCGTGACATAAATCCACAAAATTAACCGAAAAACAGACAAGGCAACTAAAAAATACACTAAAATAACAAAACAAAAAAAATGTATAAATGGAGCAAATAAATGCACAAAATGATTCACAAACACAAACATACAAAAATGCACAAAAGGCTAACACAAATAACAGAAGCAAATAAAAATGACAACATAAATCTACAAAATGAACCAATAAACAGACAAAGTGACTAAAAATACACAAAAAGAACTGATGGACAGCGGTGGAAAGTAACGATTTACATTTACTCTCGTTACTGTAATTGAGTTTATTGAACTTTTTAAAATCTGTAATTTTACATTTACTTAAGTAAATTTTGTTTCAAGTAACAGTACTTCATTACATTAGAAATAGATTCTGTTCCAGAGTAAAATAAATCCCGTATACAGGAGTCTGCTACATTTGTGCTATTGAACGTACCCTAGAGCTGTTGTTAGGATCAGTGTGTATATGTCTATGTCCTGCTCTGTTGATTCACATGATGTCACTCACATTACTGCATCGCGACAAAGCTAGAGCGCTATATTCAGATGGAGAACACAGAACATAAAAAGTGGATTTTAAACCTACGTCTGTGGTCAGGAGGAGCAGAGTCTGCTGATGCCTGTAGCGACCACATGGTCAGAGGTTTGTTAGCTTAGCGAGCTAACTTTGTTTTTGTGGCTGTTTATATAGCATTAGGTTGTCGTTAAATGCTCATTTGCCGTTATTCACCTTCTTTCTTTCACCCCTGTTGCACACTGTGCACATAAAGCTGAACCCCCTAATGCTAAATCACTACATGTCATAAAGTACTATTCAGTAGAAATATATATGTATATACTGTATATAAATGTATGTGACAAACAAACCTCATGTATCATTGACTGTCAGGCTAACATTGTCGCTAACATGTTTAGTATGTTTGTTTACATTATAGCCGTTACTGCTGAGGACCCGCCCACTCAGAAGTACGCAGATTTTTGGTGGGTGGGGGGTGCGACTCAGAGAGGAGGGTTTTTGTGCCCCCCAAACTTTTCTTAATGTATATACATTGACAACTGAAATACACAAAATTAACCAGAAGTTGCACAAGTTGACTGATAATAAATATTTACAAAATTAAAGTAAAAGTAAACGGACAAAATAAACAATAAAAAAATAAATAAACAGACTTGCAACACAAATATGTACAAAATGACTCAAAACATACAAGATTACAATAAAATCTACAAAACAAAAAAGAAATTACACAAAATGTCAGAAAGATATGCACAAAAAAACATCAAAAACAAACAAAAATATAGAAGTTCACAACTGAAATATACAAAATGAACCAAAAGTTGCACAAGTTGACTAAAAATAACATAACAAAATGAACAAAAATGAGTCCTATCAAACAATGATGTGCAGTTAATTTATTTTACATGCTCAGTGTGTTTATTTCTGTTGTCATTTTGGGTTCATATTCGGTTTTGTTATGTACATTTGTGCTGTTTTGTATAATTTTGTTGTCATCTGTGTTTTGTCGTTTTGTGTATTGTTTTTGTATATTCTTGGTGGTCTTGTGTGTTTGTGTGAGTAAATTTGTGCATTTTTGCTGTTTTTTACTCATTTTGTGAGTTTACAGTTGCTCATGATACATTTTCTCAGATAATTCTTTTTTGCCCAACCTAATAATTGAGAAAAAAAACCCCTTAAATTCATAAAGATGAAATGCAGGAAGTGAACTATACATGTTTTGACACTAAGTTTTAATCCAGAACATTTGTGAAAACACAAACCACAGCTTATGAATGAGGTTTATTTTATTTTGAAACATTGCACTGGTTGAAATGGACCAATAGAACTGCAGCACCGGCTCTAAAGGAGTTATTTCATATTTCAGAGTTTTGTGATGCAAACATTGTGTTTGACGTGCTTCCTCTGAACTTTGGGTTCATTGTTTGTCTCCAATATTTGGATGATTTTTGCAGCTGTTTCCTGAGCGTCCACATGAGACTGTTTTTATATTTTATTATATCTGACGGACTGATACGAGGTGGAAGGTTAAGTACTCGATTTTAAACCAATTTCTTCCTTCGGTGATTCATCGTCAGGTCACTAGAGTAAATATCTGTGACTGGATCTCAGTGATTGATTACAGTCACTGGTTTTACACCCAGAGTCATATTAATCAAAATGTCACCATGGAAACGGCTAGAAAAGCAAGTATGAAAAATTCTATGTATAGAGCATTATTATTAGATAGAAATCACAAAGTAATAAAGAAACAATGACAATAAAATAACAAAACAACAATAACAATAATGTCACTACATTACGAAAGTATAATTCAGATTTCTTTATTTGTCCTTTTTATGCTTTGTATGCATACACAATAAAAAACGAGTTCTCACCAACAGTACAGTGCAAAGTACAGAAGAATAAATAGTTAAAAGTGTAGATAAATATAAATAAGATAAAGACACATTAAGAAAAAATAGCTGGAAGATTTATTTCACACCCTGTGCAGTAAGCAACATAAACAATGGTCAAATCTAGTTTTATAGTTTTTATATTAGAAAGAAATCAAAGCAGTGACAGATCAAGTTTATTATTTTATTCATATGTGATCATCTGGACGTTAGAAAATAGAAGTTTTCAGCTAAATGTTGACGTTAATTCTAACTGGTCCACCATCTTTTCATGCAATGGGATTAGTGGGAACCCCTAACCTGCAGTTCCTTTATATTGTGCTTTGAAGAATGAGCCTGTGATGATATAATCCACAGTAAATGAGTGGAAACATGAAGCGTCCTCAGTGTAAACCATCACATTGTCCAAAACAAACAGCTTCATCCTAAGAAAACACACAGTCTCAGATATCTGTGAGAAACACTCTACGTACAGTAACGTCCTGCTTTCTTTCTCAAGTAACAACACTTCAACCAGCCAACACGCCTTAGATAGTAAAGGAAGGTAATCAAGGAGATGAGCCCCACCTGTGTGGAGACGAGAGGGAAATCGACACAAGACAGATAAAACAGGGGCTGCATTATACATAAAATGACTGAAGAAATAAGAGGTTAAATTAATGCACAAAACTAACAAAGGTCAACGCGAATGAGATTGAACCCACAACCTTTTACACACAAGACTGAAACTAAGTGTAACACAAACAACACAATATATTCATAATAGAATATAATTATGAGGACAAAAAATATTACATCTATAGTTACAAAAAATGAATGTATACACAATGAAAATATACACAAAAACACATCAAATGTACATAAAATGAAAACAAAAATAAACTAAATTACTTCATAAACACACTAAAGGACCAGAAAAATACAAAAAACGAGACCAGTTATGACTGAAGAGATAAAGACAAAGAAATAAGACGTCAAACAAAACCAACAGAAAATGAACAACCTTTAGATTGAAATCAAACAAAGAAACAAAACATTATATTTACAATAGAATATAATAATATTAATAATTAGTAGTATTAGGACTAGGGATGTAACGATTCACTCCACTCCCGATAGGATTCGATTCACGATACTGGGTTCACGATACGATTCTCTTTTACAAAATGGGACTGTAGACAAATGACTGAAAAATATTCCTTTATTTTTTGGGGGAAAACACTATACTATTTTCATTTTATTTTCATTGTCAAAAGAATCCCTTGATAAACTATTCAAAACAATGCAGTTTAACTAAAAATAAATCTTGAATGAAATAAATAAAGGAATAATACAAATGAAGACGAAGCCTATAATTTAGATTCTGGTTCTATAGTAAACAATGCAAAACTGTATAATAGTTCTTTTAATTTTTAAAAGTACAACTGAAAATGTATTTTGTGCCTTAACAATTGGACTTGAAAAAAAACCAGTCTGCATTGTATTTACGTCAGATATTTGTTTGTACCAGCAGAGGGCGCTGGTAACCCAGTGGTCAGTTGGCATGCAGTTATTCTGTGCAGTGAAGAAGAGATGCTATGCTAGCAGACAGCGCTAATAGAAAAACGTGACTTTTACAGATATTCACGTAATATTACAGATATTCTTTCGGTGCTAAAGGGGTAAGGAATCATTTATGAACATGTTTAAGAGTAGAAGGCGGCCAGAAAGAAAGTAGTAGCAGATCCTGCCCGCTGCCTCAGCATTTGGACGAGAAGTGATAAATATATAGCGCCCTCTGCTGTTTAAAAAAAGTACTGCGATTAAATTTAAACTGTGATACCTATGAATCGATTTTTAACTGCCTTACGATTAATTGTTACATCCCTACTTCCAACCTATAATAACATCACAGAAATGTTGGTTTAGACAAAAAAAAACAAAAAAAAATGAGGGCCTCTAATTTTCTTTAATCACAGAAAATGGATCAAAAAATGCAGAATTCACGTTCTGAAAAAAACAAAAAAACAATTACAACACGTTTTCACTCCAGAAGTAGATTAGAAGCAGTTTTGCCATTTAGACTTTATTCTTGATTTGTCCAAAATGATTTTCTCCATGAAAATTAGCCCTCATCCCCTCGCTTTAGTTTAAATCAGACACAATATCACACACTTACACGCTACTTTTCCCACGAAAAACAGATAATTAAATGTCTAGCAAATGTGAAATTGTGTTCATGATCTTCAAAATCTTGCACTACGTAATCCCACAGCTGTGTGAGTTTCCATTTAAGATGAAATAGAAATGTCTCTATAACACGTAAACTCATGTCACATATTTCCATTGTGTTTTTCCTCAAAAGTCTTTGGTTGAGTGTCTAAAAAATGGCAAATTTGTGGCAAATCCTGGTTTCCGTAAATCATCTGAAGCTAATAAAATGTAAAATCAGTTTTTGACTCCGTTAACTATGTTTGGCCTGTTTGGTGGAATTTCAGGAAGTTTAGAATCCAGTAAAAGTGTTTAAACTGGGAAAGAGACGAAAAGGAGACAAAACACAAACGTGTAAAACTATAAAATGGAATTGAGGCAATTTTTAATCAGAAAATCGAAGTCTCAACCAAATGTCCAGAGAGGTAAATATTCAGCCTCTACCTCCCACAATGCACCATTTATTTAAAGCGACAGGCCGGCCGATCAACGAAAGTGTGTCATATCCTGTCCAAAATGGCGGCTCTCTATATTTATGCCAGGAGGTATAAAATTGTTCTAAAAAGTCTTTTTAATGTGTTTTTTTTTTTACATAAAAAGTTGCACATATTTTGTTTACATTAAACACAAACTTTAATCACAAAGCTGAGTGAAAAGGTTGTAATTTGGAACATTTTAAATTGCATGTGGTTGATGCACTGCCAGATAAATAAATTACCTTCAAAATAAAAGCTTCATAATCCAATTTCATGTTGAGTAGCTCTGAACTGAAACGGCTCCTGAATGAGCTTCATTTGATAATTCTCATTACTTTAATGATCGGCTGCTAATGCCTGATACTACAGCACACCTCTAATCTTCAGATCCTCTCAGTCCCTGTTGGTGGTGACCAGATCTCCTTCTAGATCAGATCTAGGTTGAGTGTTTGTGTGCAGGAGCGTTCTCACGGTACCAGACTGGACCAAACAAACAAACAGTGAAACAACATTCAGACCTCCCACACTGGACGACACACATCTGTACCCTAGCACGACACCAGTGATGTGGAAGAAGATAACAACGAAAGAGATGGTTGGAAATGGATTTCTGTGGGAGAACATCATCTTCTTTTTAACTTAGAAACACAAACAAACGGAGAAAAAGCAGCGTTTCATTCTAAAAGAATCACATCTTATCATTAATGAGAGGAATATTAAACAAGTTCTCCTCCAGCTGATAATAAAGCAATAAATCAATCTCAATCACAGCAGGGAGACAGATGAAGTATGTAGAACGGTGATGGGAAAAAATCCCAATGGAATGTGAAGAAAAATACACAAAATTACAAGAATAATTCACAAAATTACACAAAACAACAAATGAATACACAAAATGAGAAAACTAAAGAAAATGCAGACAAAAATGTATGAAATGACACATTATGACAAGAAAAATGCACAAAATTCTGACAATAATACACAAAATAACAACTAAAATATTCAAAATGACAATGAAAATAAACAAAATGACAACAAAAATATACAAAATGACAAATAATTACACAAAATGAGAACAAACTACACAAAATGACAAACAATATACTGAATGACATCTAAAATATTTCAAATTACAAGGAAAAATACAAAAAATGACAACAGTGTAACACATTTCTGGTCCCTGAGACGAGATGCTGCTTTGTTCATGTTATTTACCAAAGAAACTGATCATAAAGTAGAAAAATCCCAGGCTCATATTTTATTAGCACAGGGTTACGGTTAGCTGTTGGCATTTGATAAATAATTTAAAAAGAAAACGGAAACTTGTTTAATAAAACAATGTTGCAGGGTTGGGAGAATACTGGCAGCAACTTGTACAGTAGCGCTATCTAGTGTCAGCAGAGAGTTATTACACTTTAATAATTACTAAGACATGGATAACTCCAAATAAACATAAAGAAATTACAGGAAAGTAACAACAAAACACACGACAACACAAATGAGAAGAAAATGACATCAAAAGCACACAGGATAATTACAAAAAACACAGAAATATACAAAATGATAAACGTCCACAAAAAAACCTGAAAAAACAAAACAAAAAAAAAACTATTAAAAAAAACAAAACACAAAATAACATCAAAAACACAAGGACATTCACAAAAATACAGAAAAATATACAAAATAAAAGCCCACAAAAGAGACTCCAAAAATAAACAAAACGACAGCATATACACAAAAACAAAACCACACATGACAACAAGATGACAACAAAAATACAGAAAATATCAACAAAATACATGAAAATACTTAAACACCCTGTGCTACAAATCTAGATAATTATTTCCTGGATTATCTCTGTTAGCAGGATTCAACTAACGAAACATTTCCTGTCAGAGAGAAGCTGTCCTATGACGGTTGATAACAACACGCTAATTTAAGCTAAGTGAATACAGCCTTGGTACATATGAATGAAATAATTCTTTCATTAATGACTTCACTCGTTCGTGCATATGTAGACACACAGGCTTCATCAGCTGACTGTAGATCAGTCTATCAGATATAAATCTATATCTTTCCTAAATGATGTCATCAGTAAATGAAAGGATTAATTTATCATTAATAATCTTCTTTCCTAAACTCAGCTGTCAGATCTGAGGTGTGTTCCATAAAGGAGGTTTAACAAACTCTGAGTCTATCCATAAACTCTAGGTCAACATACCCTCCATGGTAAACTCTGTGTATCTGATTCATTAAAGCTGGTATGAAGTGGATCAATCAACTCTGAGTATGTAAACCTTGGGTTACTGACGTGCACGCACGATAAAAAGCCATCATCAATGGATTGGAGATGACTCGAGCTGCCATGGCAACCAAACGGAAGAGAGTGATTTATTCACCATAATAATGAAATAAGCCGGTGTTTGATGAATATGATCCTGTTCTAAAGGTGTGTTCAGTCTTCAGTGATTATAGTGGCTTAAATCACCTGTAATTAATAACACTTTATGATCACTTCATCACTTTATCTCTTCAGTGACGTGACGAGTGGTGAATAATAATAATAAAATGTGTCTGAGGAGACGTGTCAGCATCATAGGATGTCTGTATAGAGAGTCCTCCTGTTACACTGGATATAAACACAGTGACTGATGCTTCATATCTAATCATTTATATTGATTTTTAATGTAATATTATCACCAGATTCATCTCTACGTCATAAAATGTCATAAAAAACACTGAAGCGGGACACGAACCTGTGACCCATCGCTTCCAAGAGCAGCGTCACAATTCACTGTGACATCATAACTTCATAGACGTGATCTACAGATTTAACTGTATAATAATATAAAACAATAATCAAGCCTTAAAAGTGTATTAATTTAAATGATCATCTCCTCCTTTATATTATCTACAGGTTTGTATTCAGTGAACTTTACTACAGACGTCAGTAGATGTTTTAATGTAGATCAACCTCTCAGTGACTTTCACTAAATGATCTACATCTACAATGTTAGAAAGAAAATTAACGTTATCACAAAAAAACCCAAAAAAAACATGAAGCAACACAACATTAGTAATGATGTGAACACGTCTGTGGTGTGTGACGTCACTAATGTGTTTCAGAGAAAAGTGTTAAGGTTTATTAAAGTGTTCAGGTGGGCGGAGCCAGGTAGAAACCCAGGGTTTCTTTGATAAAACATGACAGTGACCAGGTTTAGTTCATGGACAATGTTACCATGGTAACATACTCAGAGAAGAACATACCTCACGTTTTGGAATGAGATACACAGAGTTTCATCATTTGAGCCTGAACATACTCAGAGTTTGAACATAACGTACTTTATGGAATAAACCTCTGGTCCCTGTGTGTAGTGTCTGTGTGGCTCAGCCATTCCTTGTGTTTAGCGCCCCCTGTAGTGTGTGTGTGTGTGTGTCACAGGTGTGTGTCATTCCCCTAACGACCTCCCTGCACTAATGGATCAGGCTAATGCTGGATGTTCTGTGTTTCCTAAGGTTGGATAAGTTGTGTTTTCTAGTTATTTCCTGTTTGTGTTTAATGAAAACTTTGGATTTTCACTTTCTTGAATGATTTTTATTTGTTTTTGCACTTTATTGGACATTTCTTGTGATTTTTAGTTGCATTATTCACATCTCATCATCCCTCTGCACTCATGTACAACGTTTAGTATCTATCAGCTGCTTTACAGTTTCCCATTATTTTTAAATAAGTTGTGTTTTTAGCTTTAAAGTGTAGGAAAATCATAAAAAGTACAGTTAACAGAAACTACTACAAGATCAGTTCTAAGTATTTGGCTATGATTTACTGCTCATGTGAAAAATCTCAAATGAAGTGTGTAATTATGATGAAACAAACCTTTCTGTATGTTAATGGTTTATATTTATGTGAAAACTCATAAACTTGCAGCAGACGAGGAAGGATGGGTGCCCCCCAGCTCTGCCCCCTACCACCATAAATACCACCATAAACCCACACATGGACACACTTAGTTCCACTGGGACTGACAGAATTAAACAAAGCTCATTATAACGCAGGGAAAACATTTATGACATATTTACGAAGGTTCAAAATGTAGAAATTCAGTGATGATTTTTACCCTGATATGTTTTCAATATTTATCTAATTTTTCTTGCATGTTGAATTTAAATATTAAATCTAAATGTTTATTTTAAATGTTAATTCTAAAAGATACATTTAAATGTTAAATCTAAATGTAAAATGTATTTCCAAATGTAATGCTAAATAATTAAAAATTATTCAACTCACCAAAGATGCCACACCCATTCCAAATTCACACCTGCCTTCACTCCACGATTTGTGCCCACTGAAATAGGCGTGGCTTCCTCTTGTATATTTTCTAAAGATTTAAATTTAAGATTTAGCATTAGCTTTAAATTTTGCATTTAGAATTAATTTGATAATTTAGATGAATAACTTACTTTAAGAATTCAAATTTAGCTTTAATATTTAGATTTAACATTAGCATTTATGTTTAACATATTGATTTAGCATTAAGATTTGATGTTTAACCATTAAAATTTAATATTAGCATTTTGATTTAGCCTTTAGATTTACATTATATTTAGCATTTAGTTTTAACATTTTGATTTAGCATTTTTGATTCACATTAGATTTAACATTTAGCTTGAACATTTAGATTTGATGTTTAGATTTAACATTTAGATTTGATACTTGCATTTTGATTTAGCCTTTAGATTTAGCATTTAGCTTTAACATTTAGATTTCATATTATCATTTTTATTTAGCATTTAGCTTTAACATTTAGATTTAGCATTTTGATTTGACGTTTAGATTTGGCATTTATATTTCACATTTAGGTTTAACATTTTCTAACATTTAAATATATTTTTTTTAAACTTATTTTTATATATAAAGTATTGCAGACTACTACATGTGTGTTGTTTTACATGAATTTATGTCTTATATGTGAAGAAAACAAAAATATTGATACATAAACCACCAAATACATAATTTATGTACATCTATAACAGCAGTAATGAAGATTTATTGTTGGTTCCCATCATAGATCTATGACATAGATGATCTCCCTGGTGATTTGAGTGAAGTCATCAGCCACAACCTCAGAAGAACCCGTTCCATCGTCTCCTTCCAATCTCACAGAGTGCTGCAGCCTGCCGCCCCGCATCGACCTCCGTATTGATCTCTGCAGGAAGTCCAATAGAACCCGATCAGCCCATCAGGGGAATCTGCTTCTCCTCCTGAACTTCTCCTGAACCCAGACCTTCAGGACCAGGAACTGTCAGGTGATGCTTTGCTGCTTCTTCCTATAGAGGGATGACTGACTGACATTATATCTTAGCTGCATTAGCATCTCTATTTAAGAAGATAAGTGGGTATAAAGGACACAGTTCATGGACAAAAGACACGATATTTACAACAAAACATGTACAAATGTAACAAAGATAAAGATAAATATTCCATCATAACTTAACATAAATATCTGATGGTGACATTAACACTACGAGGAATAATAGCTTATATATATATATATAATAACAGCATGGAAATACCGTACAAAAAACTAAAAACCTGAGTTTTTATGGGAAGGAAACAAGCAAATTTGGTTGGCAGAATTTTACTTTAAAAACTACTGTAAAACATTTCATTATTTCACTGTAAGAAACTTAGTATTGGTGGTTGGATTAAAAAATAATCTGTAAAAATAGATGTTTTATTTTTAAAAATAGGGCTGGGCACTATATCGAGATGGAAGATATACTGTATCATCTGGTTTCCTATTTTGGCGATACAGTATAGAAAATTACAATATAGACTATATTGACATTTTTATATCGCATAACTTATTTTGTATTAAAATATTCATCTTAGGAGTTGCTGCTTTTTCTGCTTCTCAGAGTTAGATGATCACTGTGTGTTCTAACCCAGACACGCCCCTAGACACGCCCCTAAACACGCCACACTACAGAACACACTCACACGTGCTGTCCTTTAGAGGAGAAAAAGACTAAAGTGGTTCATATTGTGCAGCTGTTTAATAATCATTGTGCCTGTGTGGTATTTTACATCAGCAAATTTAACCCATAATGTTTTTTTCTCGTCACACTTTATTAATTTTAAAATATTGCCATTTATATCGTATTTCACCATTTTGATAAAAAAAATATTGAGATATGAATTTTGGTCCATATCGGCCAGCCCTACTGCTCAGTTATTTTATTAAAACTAGATTTATATTTGAGAAAGTGAAAGTATTGAACAGTTGTTTGAGACTGTGTGGTGTTTTTATTTAAAAAAAAAAGTAAGAATATATTTTTGATCACTAAATAATTTTTAATCAATTACTAGACATTTCAGACAGTACCATTTTATTTCCAGGCGACCCCACATGGGTCCATGACCCCAAGGTTGAAAAACACTGGTTTAGTGAGTTTTGTATTTTTCTCTAATTTTAAAATGTTTTCCTGTTATTTTTGTGTGTCTTTGTAATGTGTGTTTTTATTACCCTTTGTGTATTTTCTGTAATTTGGGGTGTTTTTAATCATGATAATAACTAGTAAATCTCAGAATGAACACATGGTTCCCACCACCACCACCAGGGGGCGCACATTGTTGCATCATCCTGGTTGGTTAAACCATGAAGCTGCAGCAGAGGAAGCAGTGGTCACACACTGGGAAAGTCACTGTTTGATTCCCAGTCAAAAGTGATGAATCATGTTTTAGAACCAGTGAAGAACACGTGGGACTGCTTTCACTGAGTTTCTGCTTCTTCTTTACAAACCTTCTCTCCAACATGTGCGCACGGTCTCAGCCGCCCAATAAAAAGCTGGGAATGCTGCTGGCCGGAGCGCGTGCTCGTCTGTTTATTAGGGGCTTACCTCACTTCTTCCATCATGTGCTGATGCCTGTAGGGCTGGATGTTTAAGACCCCCACCATGTGCTGGAGTCCCCATCCATGCAGACCTGTGCATGTGTGCGTGCGTGTGCGTGCGTGAACAGACAGACATGCAGGACAATGTCACCTTGACTGTAGTGTTTCAGGGTGCAACAGCAGCAGCATCTGTAGAGAGAGGGGAGTGCACGCACGCACGCGCTATCTGCGTGTGTGTGATAATAGCTGAGCCAAATGTGCGTGCGTGTGCGTGTGTGAGGAGAGAGAGGGAGCGCGGCTGGCTGAGGCTGTGGCTCTCACACACTGACTGCTGGAGGATCCCCGTTCACTCACTCACACGCACACCTACCGACAGACGCACGCAGAGATGACCGGCGCAGCGCACGCGGCGCACTGCACGGAGACACACGCAGAGACAGGTGGGACACGTGCACGCGTTCACGGGGGGGTGGGGTGGGGGGGCGTCTTTATTTGCATTACGCGCAAAGCTGTCTGGGATGTGATTGTAGTGGTGCACGCACGCGCACAGGCACGCTGCAGGGTCACCGGGGCACGTTCAATGGGAACAAAACGTACGACTTGCATGTGCACGTGCACGTGAACGCTCGTGGGCTTTAAAAAGTCATTGAAATGTGTAAAATCTGAAAAGTTGTAGTTGTGTTGTCCACTGACACACTGAGCTACAGACCGCTCACTGTGTGCGTGCGTCATGTCACGTGACCGCGCCTGCGTTAATTTTGCCAGAGAAACGCAAACCTTTGAGCCCCCCCCTTCATCCCCCACCCTCGCCCCGCCCCCTCTTTCACTTTCCAGTGATGCGTTCAAGTGTCGTAGTGATTCAGAGGCGCATCGAGCAGCGTGTGTAGAAATAAGTTTATACATTTGATACTGACAGTTTAAGGACCTCCTATAAATATTCTATTATATAATAATAATGCATGTAATACAGTTTTAACTCCTGACCGTTGTTTTTTATTGTAAATATTATATATGGTATCATATTTTCTCTCATCAGTCAGGTTTAATGTTTGTCTAATTGTGTGATGTTGCTTAACTGTGTGTTAAATATTATTGTGTATTAACCACGTTTACCTGCCTTAGGACAAATGTAGACATTGTGCTGACTCCAGCATATTTATGTTGACGCTGTATGTCCTAATTCAAATCAATAAATAAATGAAATGAAATAATGTACATTATTAAACCTCAATAATCCACTTTTAGAGATACATACATTTTTTATAAACTCATAAAAACATAGCGTGGAAAGTGCAGGATGTATTTTACAAAGGTTGTAAATCTCTGGTTTCCAATCTTTTTTGTCCCTTTGCATTTTTGTTAAATCATGTGTACCCCCTCTTTATATCAAAAGTACCCTCTTTTGTAATTTTATGTGCTTTTTCATTTGTGGAAAAAGCACCTGTAACACATCCCTGTGCCCAACATTGGTTCCATAAGACTTAATCTACAAATTCAAAACAATGACTGTAGTTTAAAGTTGAATTTATTTATTTTTACAATTCCCTGCAACTTGTTTACTTCAATACTTAGTAAATCAAATAGTAAATCAAATAGTAAATCAAATAGTAAATCCTTGTGATAAAATGGACTCTACAACATAAAATAATCATGTTCCAATAATTTACAAGAATATATATATTTTATATATATATATATATATATATATATATATTTAGCAATTGTACCGTTAGTTTGTGGTGAATTTGTCCCAAAATTATCCTGAAAAAGAACTTGGAACATTACCTGATTATTTTGACATAAACTAATAAATCTTTCAGAGTACCCTTACAATGTGCTCCTGTAACTATAGGGCAGAGTTTTTCAACCTTGGGGTCGGGACCCCATGTGGGGTCACTGGGAATTAATATAAAGTTGCCTGACATGTTTAGTAATTGGTAGAAATAAAGAAGAATTTTTTTTGTTAAAAACGGATTCAAATGATATTTTTCACATTTTTTTTTAATTTATTGTTATTTTTCAAATTCACATCTCCGGGGGCGCCGGACATTTGTGATATCAAAATGGGGGTACGACCCAAAAAAAGGTTGGGAACCTCTGCTCTAGGGGGTACACGTACCTCTGTTTGGGAACCACTGGGCTACAGATTTTTGGACCAGTAATTCAAAATTGAACCTATTTTAATAATAAAATTAAATAATCCAATTTCAGGGAAGCACAATTTTTTTCACTGGTTATGTGTGAAACTGATCCTGGAGAAACGTCGCTATGTCTCACAGATCTGAATGTTTTTTTCCTTCTCGACAACCACAAAGTCATCAGGTGACTGATGTGTAAAGTCTATAGACCTATTGTAATGCCATCAATAGTGTTTTTACCTACGTCACGTTCTGGACAGTAACCCGGATGTACGGCCATATTGGAGGCGTTTGGAGGTAAACACTGCGATAGATAAATGTCTGAAACCACAGAAAAGCTCCTGAAAACACATTCTAGATGTAAAGACATAGAGGGAAGGACTGTGAAAAGTTCAGGTTTATTGGTGGTGCAGATCCATACGAGTCAGATCAATGACGACCCAGAGAGTCTTCTGTTTATTACGTTTCCTGATATGATTAATTACCTGGTTTTAACCCAATCTGGGTCATCCTTTAGATAAAGTTCTGACCTTTGACCTGGAATACAATGAGAAATACAGCTCTATATTTTAGCTCTACATTTTAACTACCGTGTTACTACTGCAGCAGGTTATTAAATGTGATTATATTAAGTCAGTAATGCCACATACAGTAGCTTGATATGAATTATATTTGTCATCACACTAGAACATGAGTTCAGAGCTGCTGTTATCAACAATTCACTTACGTGACAAGAAATGAGACGAACACATTCAGATGTTTTCCACATTCTAGCATCGTAGATCCTGGTTTAGCTTCGCTAACCACTAGCTCCTCCTTTCCTCTAATAACTGTTGACATTGTTCTCCCTGATTTGTTCTAACTTTTGTCAGTCTATAAAACTTCAAATGTTTTTCATGGTCTGACCGATTGGTTTATCCAAAAACACAATAATAAATTATTATTTCCTCTCGTTCCACGTTCGGGATCTGCTTTGTTTACCTGCTGAGTACCTCCAAGATGGCGACTTGGACGATGGCGACGATATTATGGCTTAAAGATAAAATCTCCCAGGGCTTCTTAAACCAAGACGAAAGTACATTTTTTTAATCAAATTAAACAAGCCGTCCATATTTGTACTCAATAAAGAAATAAATGCATCTGTTGTTTAAATCACTCTAAGCTCAGAAAAAAATAACACAAAAAACTGAAGAAAAAAAAAAAAAATTATTCAGAAAAACTGGATTTTTTTCTCTCCAAGTGAATGAAACTGAGTTCTCAGAAATCCGAGTTCACTGGGAGCCCGTGAAGGCGTCGCCTTGCCCCGTGACGTCATCCGCTCCCCTGCGCTTCCCTCAGCAGCCAGTCACAGTGAAGGGATGCAGTGGACGCAGTGAACGCAGCACTGCAGCATCTTCACCGACACAGACGCGTCTGTCTCAGCCTCAGCTTTACCACCATTAACGGACCCACAGCGGACATTACGCACCTGGATTAACCCCCCCACCGCCGCCGCCCCTACAACTTTCTCCTCTTTGTCTCGGAGCTTCGTTCTTGTTTTTTATTTATTTATTTATTGTGTGTCGTCACCATCGCGCACTGCCTGACATGAGAGGAAGGATCGACGCGTCCTAGCCGGAGTACCCAAAGGTTTGCTGGGAGCACTGGTTGATAATAACAGCTGATCACCCACCACCAGCATCTCCTCCCAGCAGCGCGCACGTAAGAATCAGGCGTACTTTTCCTATTCCTGAAGGCTCCGTCTGCGCTGCGTAAAAACAACGGAACGGGGGGATTTTAAAGCGCAAACGCAGCTGAAGCATCCATAGACCCACAGCTCGAAGATGATGGCCGGCGGAGCAGTGCAGCAGAACGGCATTTTCTCCAACCCGCACCATCACAACCAGCCCCCGCACATGGAGTCTGACCCGCCGGACTCGCGTAAAAGACCCCTGGAGACCCCCACGGAGGCCAGCAGCACCAAGCGCACCAACACGGGAGGTAAGAGCGGGGGATGCGGGGGGCAGGTTGTTTCTCGCTGCGGGGGCTCGCGGCGCGCTATCCGCGCATTTCATTTATTTCAGCACGCACACACATACACACAAGCGCGCGCACACGGACGCACACGCGTGCTTACAAGCGACATTTATTTTGCTCCGGTGTTGGAATAACCTCGGCTTCAATGGACGGGGAACAATGAGGGGGGGTTGGTTGGTGGAGGGGGGTGGAAGGAAAAAGGAAAGCTCCCCCCACCCCCCTCTCACCCCATCCTCCTCCTCCTTCGTTCCTTCCCGCACATCCTGAATGATTTGCTCAGTTTGTGCGGGTTTGTGTTTCCGTTGCGTTTTGCGCACCGCGCGCATTCATCGGCCATGCTGGATGTAAACAAGTGAAAGCCAGATCAGACCAGCGCGTCGACAGATGACCTTGTGTTAATCTGAACATCAGCCTCCGACACCGCTTAGTGTAGAAACATCAGGCCTTTGTCCGTCCGTTACATAACGTTATTTATTTATTTATTTATTTATTTATTTATTTATTATCTGCTTAAAAAGCTCCACGTTTGGTAATAATATTATTCCTGCTGTTGCCAGATGGGAGTATTCATTAATGTGCTACCATTTTTATTCTTATTCTCTTTAAAAAACAACACCAACACATGTTGATGGTTTTGTTGATTCCGCTCTCTCTGCTTTGGATGGATTATTATATTATTATGACTCTTATCACCATGGTAATCACCATATTTGGTTTTTTGTTTACATGCTGTCATGCGCCGAGCATTCCCATCCACCATCAGCAGCCACCCCCCCTCCCCCCATCCATGTGGACACTCAGCTCACCTTTAAAGTTAAGACACATTTTGGACACGTGGATGTCCTCAATAGTTCATCACCAGGGAAACAATAAAAACAATCTGAGCGTAAAAGCCAAATTTAATGAGAAATGAATGATTTACATCATGGGTTCTCAACTGGTCTCACCTTGGGACCCACATTAAATTGCGACCCACTTTTTGTTTTAGATTTCAACCAACACACACACACACACACACACACACATTCTGTTTTAAAACATAAATCTATATGTTTTCCTGTGTAACATGTATGTTACAGAATACCTGTCAAAAATAAAGTTTCTTTCAAAATAAAAGACAAGTCCAACATGAGAAACATTAAGTACTTATTCATTTTTGACCAGCTATCCGTGACCCATCCAGTCCAGGTCTACGACCTACTTTTGGGTCCCGACCCATCAGTTGAGAATCGCTGATTTACACTGTTTATTTAGTTTTTCTTTAATAAAAAACAACAACTCAATGTTTTAAAGATCCATAAACATGCCTAGAAAATGCTATTTTTTATTTATATTAAAAGTAAAAGAAGAAAAAAGAAACAACGATGCTTGCAGATGATTTAAATCCAAATGATGATTTAACAATAAAAGGCAGAGAATATTAATAGTTTAAGGTCATATTTTGACCTAAAAATATAAAAACAGTGTTTATTTAGTTTTTTTCTTTAAGAAAAAAAACAATACATGTTATAAAGAACCATAAACATGTCAGAATGTGGCTTCTTTGGGGTTAAAATGATATTTTTTTTACATCAAAAATGAAAGAAGAAAAAGGAAACGATGATGCTTGCAGATGATTTAAATCCAAATGAGGATTAAACAATAAAAGGCAAATATAATATTAATCATCCTCAGCTCATATTTTGGCCTAAAAAAGAAAAGAACAACACCGTGTTGCACAGTGTGTTTTTTTGTTGTTTTTCTTTTAAGGAACAAAACCATTTCTAATAAAAACAACAAATCAATGTTATAAAGAGCCAGAAACATGTCACAATGTGGCTTCATCGTGGTTCAAAATGCAATTTTTTGTATTAAAAGTAAAAGAAGAAAAATGAAACTGGGATTTAACAATAAAGTGCAGAGGATAATAATTGTCTGACGTCATATTTGGCCTAAAAAATAAAATGAAAGCAGCCAGTGTTGACAGTTGCTATGAGTTTACGTCCCAGTCTTCCTCATAGTCTTTGTCCGCCCTGAGGAAGAGGAGTTCTGGCTGAGCCACAGCTCGACCAGCAGTGTTTAACATGTCGATCGATGCGGCACTCACAGCACTAAGGGCTCCATCCTCCTGGATCTATGTGTACGTAAAAAAAAAAACAAAAAAAACCCAGGCTGGCCCCCACGGGACCTTCATCCTGCCTGCGTAACAGCTCATCCATTTAGACAAATGAAAAGCCTGCAACGATGATGAGGATGGTGATGGCGATGGGAAGACTTTTACTCAGGCAGAGTAGAGTGCACGGCAGCATCACACACACACACACACACACACACACACACACACACACACACACACACACACACACACACACACACTCTAATCTGCTTTTAAGATGCATTTATTGTTGTAGGACTTAGTAATGATGCACATTTTCAAGCTGAAACATGTTTGATTCTGTCTAAATTAGTGATGCACGATATTATCGGCACGTTATCGCAATCGGCCGATATTGGTCCGGACGTCGGCCATTCCGCTGATATAATGAAGCGAAAAAATAATTCCTTGATCAACCCATAGACATTATATACGTTGTCAAATCATCGCTCATAGAGAGGCGGGGCTAAATGGAAATCTAATAGAATCAAAGTAGAATTATATAACGATTTCCAAATGGTTTTATTTTGTTTTTTTGGTCATACAAAGCTCTGAAACAGAATGTTTGATTCTTTTCTGGTAAATTCAATTACAATTACGATGACCAACATTTTTTCCAATTACGGTTAAAATTACATTTATTTCCCCCCCTGAAAGTCAATTACGATTACATTCTCAGTTGCTAAAGTATTATTACAAATAATAACAATTACTGAGCCTGAAATAAATAACCCCATAAAACGTAACCTTCCTCTTGTGTTAGCTTTCTGTTAGCATCTCTTATGATAACGTCAGGTTTATTGGAGTTTGGTAATCAAATAGAATCAAAGTAGAATTATTCAGTAAAATTAACCAATTTACAAATGGTTTTATTTATTTATTTTTGGTCATATAAAGCTATGACGCAGATGGTTTGATTCTTTTCTGGTAAAAATGCTGTTTTTACCACTCGGCAGGGGTGCGGTCAACTACATTTTTCAACTGCAGTTCTATCTTCAATTATCCATGTTCAATTACAACTCAAATTTCAATTTAGTTGACCTGTGTTTTTATTCCGAATTACATTTAAAATTTAAATTATTTTTCCCGCTGAAAGCCAATTAAAATTATATTCTCAATTACAAAGTTCAATTACAATTACTGAGCCAAAAAGAAATATTCCCATGAAATTCTCCTTCCTCTTGTTAGCTTTCTGTTAGCATCTCTTATGCTAATGGGTCAGTTTTGACTCATGTCTTAAATCAGCTCTAAAATACACAAATTAGTTTTTCATCTTTTGGTTGCCTTGTTAGGTTTCCTAATCAATGAAAATATTGGTATTAATATTTTTGTTGTGGGCGTCTGAGGCTTTTTTCTGTCAGTACGCCACAAAAAAAAAATGGAAAATGATCCTCAAGAGAAGTGATATAAAGCACATTTTAATAATTATCTATGTATGTCTAAGCCATTGAACTGTAACATGGTTCCCCAGGTTTGTGTTTAATTAAATTATAATTGACAGTTTTTATTGAATTTCCATGCCAATTATCTGAATTCAGTTATGATTAAAACGGCAACATATTTTCCAATTACAATTATAATGACATCATAATTATGACTAATTATCAATTACGCGAATATATTTATAAATGACCCCAACCCTCCCACTTAAATACACAGTGTAAGGCAGGAGTAAATGCTTTAACTAGGACAGGCTGCAAATATCTTATTCATTTAGAGTATTATTCTATTCTATTATTAATTTAACTGCAAACACAAACAAGTTGCAAAATATCATACAAACCCCCCCAATATCGTGCATCCCTAGTGTAAACAGCGTTGGTCTGAGGGTCTATAACTCTAAATCTGCACAAAAACAGGCCATTCATTTAAAAAGTGTGAGTTTAGGCTGCAGCTGTGTGCTTATACACTGATTGTTTCTGAATGATTAGCTTACGCCACACACTCCCACCCCCCCCTGTGCTTCCTCTCTCTATAGTGGCCTTCCTGCAGCCCCTTTTTGAAACTGAAGGCATTGTTTTCCCCAACCAAGAAACTGAGACTCATGGTAAGACGGACTTTGATTTTTGATCTTCTACTTCTTCTGTTTTTAATAATCTTTACTGTTAACACCAAAAAACCTGCATCTGCAGTCACACGACACACAAAGTCAAGCCCAGTGAGGGAGGGGTGGGAGGGAGGGCTGGGGTCAGGGGTCACGTGACACGTAGACAGGCCTTTGGAGTAACATCTAACACCTTCATCATCTACTCATGACTCGGGGGAAATGCATGCTGATGTGTCTGTTTACTGCCTCATAACATCCATTGTCATGCTTTTTTAAAAACAAGTTCAGCGTTTCTTTTTCCATGCTGCGCAGGGGGACGACCTTTGACCTCATGCAAGCCATGCCATCGGAACATTTGGGTTTAGAACTTGCACTGTTTGGTTGAAATGTTCTTTTGTTGTTGTTGCTACAGTTGTGTAGGATTGGTGTGATTTCGTTGTGTTTTGAGTGAGTCTGTAGCGTTGTGTGTGTGTGTGTGTGTGCGCGCGTGTGTGCGCGCGTGTGTGTGCGCGTGTGTGTGCGCGTGTGTGTGCGCGTGTGTGTGCGCGTGTGTGCGTGCGTGCGTGTGTGTGCGTGCGTGCATGCGACAGGGGCCACTGGACGTCCTGCAGCTCATGAATCACAGGCGTGTCTAATAAAAAGCAGGAGATCATTGAGGAGCGGCCCCCATCCCCCCACCAGCCCCCTTTCTTTCACCTGCTCACCCAGCCCAACGCAGCTCGCTATTAATAAAGACCCTAATATTGAATTCATATTCAATGGTGTTTTTGGAGTGATTAGAAGATGAGATGGATTTTAATTTAATTTCTAATCATTAGACGTTAAACACAAGCATTAACGTGTCAGCAAATTAAATCTGAAGAGATGTTTTATAAGTGTGTGTACACACTCTTGTACGCGCGCACACACACACACACACACACACACACACACACACACACACACACACACACACACACACACACACACACACACACACACACACAGAACCATTCTGTCCATCGATCTAACAATGTGATCTTATGCTACTTGTAACGCCACCTGAAGGCGGAGCCCCCACTCTGTTAAGTTGGGAAAATAATCTAACATCATGTTTGAGATATTTCAACGTGTTGGTGCTGGTTTAAACTCGGAGATTGGGAGTTTCCGACTTCCTACTCGGAAAAATGACTTGGAACGCAACCGGAAGGCGGAGCTCCAACTCGGGAAAGTCGGGAATTAATTTCTTCAAGACATTTATTTGTTTATATGATTGGAACAGTGTGTATTAATGTATTTACAGCCAAAGTGGTAAATATACCAGATAACGCTTATTGCTGTGGGTAGAAGCAGATACAGAATATAAATATATAATATAATTATCAAACACACACAGCTCCACAACAATTAACAATACACAGTGACAGTGTTACAAACACAATAGACATAATCAGACAATACATGATACAAGTACAATCATCAAATACAAATAATCTAATATTGGGTTTGAGATAGTTCCATGTGCTGGTTAAACTCAGTATATTCAACTTGGAAATCCAGAGTTCCAAGTTGTTTTGAACGCAGCTTTATCTTTTTCCCAGTCAGCTGCTTCCTGATTGGTTAGATTCTGTTCCACGTCACAAAGCGCGGGTCGTGAGTTGTCGGTGGAGTTTGGGTCGTAAATATTGAATAAGTGTAATATTTACAACCTGATCCAGAGCAGATGATCAGGACAGATTGACTGAACAAACCTCAGACCACAGGATCATCTGATAAGACAAAGTTGTGTTTACCGTCCGTGGTCGGGGGGGAGTAAGGAGGTCTCTGTGTGTGTGTACGCTGCCTAACACGTGTTCATTTGTTCCGTTTCTTTCTGATTCATTTATTTGTCTCAAGGTGGAAAATCAGTTTCCAGCTTCTCAGGAGACGAAAAGAACAGAAAACAAAGTAAATTAGAGGGAGAACTAGAGGAGCCATTAAAGTTTGTTCTTCTGGGTTAGATTTAGGACACGTATGGAGACGTCTTCTCTTCTTCTCTCATTTACTAAATGGATGTAGTGTTGGCTGGAGGAAGGAAGGAAGGGCCGCGACGCCCTTGGCGGCGTTCAGAGACTCTACTGGCAGCACTTTAGCTGATTTCTGTGTGTGTGTGTGTGTGTGTGATGAATACTAATCACGTCTCACACTGCAGATCTCTGAGGTCGTCTGTGAGGTTTGATGAGAGTCACTCTGGTTTGGGGTTCAAGCATCCACGTTGAAAAAAGAACAAAAATCGATAAGGGGTGATAAAGATGCGCATGTGCACTTTCCCGTGCACAGATCAGAGTCGTGGCCTTTGATGTTATTGATCGCAGCGTCAGGGGCTGTTGCTCGCGGTGCCCAACGCTGCGTTTTTCAAAGACCAAACGCACGTTTATCTACCGACCGTGAATCAGACGGAACGGATCCACGATTATTCAGAAGCGTTTGGAATACTTTCAGTTTATGGGACAACGTGAACGTTGCGTCCTCCTCCTCCTCCTCCCCTTTTGTCCTTCTTCACCCTCGTCCTCCATCATTTCATCCTCCAACCCCTTCATCAATCGCCATTGACGACGCTCGCTCGGCAACCGGTGATTGATTCAGAGTCGTTTCCAGCAGCTCGCTCTTCCTCCTCCTCCTCCTCGCTTGTTTCTCTCTTTTTTTTTTTTTTTTTTTACAAGCCACTGCGTCAAAAAAAAAAAAAGCAGCAGCCATGCACAGGGTGGGGCGAAAGCATCGACGGGGTGGGGGAGTGGGGGGGCAGGAACGCTGCCACAAAAAAAACGAAGGCTTGTGATTGGCGGAGCGAGACGTCGGTCACAGCTCGGCGGCCATCGATTGGCTAAGGGAGGCGAAGCAGCGATAAATACGGAGGGAAGGCGTGAAGAAAAGGGTGCCGAGGGGCGACCGCAGAGCCCCCCCATTCAAAAGCAGCCTCAGTGTGAACAAAACAGAGTTTTCCACGTTCTCACACACAGAAAGAAAGAAAGAAAGTGAGGGCTTTAGTGCTCTTTGTTCAACGCCGTGGATTTCAATGCAGACGCAGTAATTCAGTGTGGAGGCTGCTGATTGGCTGAACTTTCATCTTAACCTAAAATAACATGTTCCTGACCAATCAGATCGTTCGGTTCCTTTATTTTCATTAAAAAAAAAAGAAGACAATTTCATGTTTTTCTGATGGAAGAATATTTTTTTCACACTGAAACGTCAAATCTAAAGCTAGAGAATTAAAACTGTGTGTGTGTGTGTGTGTGTGTGTGTGTGTGTGTGTGTGTGTGTGTGTGTGTGTGTGTGTGTGTGTGTGTGTGTGTGTGTGTGTGTGTGTGTGTGTGTGTGTGTGCGTGCGTGCGTGTGTGTGCGCGCGCTCCCTGCCAACCAACAAAAGAGAGAAGGAGTGAAAGGGGGGTGTCAGACAAAAGCCCACCCCCCACTTTAAACTCTCCCAGTTTAAGGCAGATGAATATTTTCCAAGTCTCCAGAGCTCGAGGCTCCCATTCATCAGCCAACATGTGGACTTCTGTTCACATGGACGGGTTTTATTGTTTTTTTAAGGCAGAACGAACGTTTTCACGCTTTCGACCTTAAAAAAAGTCTCACGTTAAATTAAGAGTATTTTCTAATATTGATGAGAAAGTTACAGTTTGGATGAATAACAGTTCATATTGTGTGGTCAGAAATTCTTTGGTCTGAAGAGAAAATTAAAATAATGTCTTTTTTTCACTTTTTTTTTGTGCCACGATTAAAATTAAAGTGACTGAATGAGACATTTACAACAAAAAACAATATTTTGAATACATTTATACTATTAAAATGTATTTAAGTACAAGTAAAATTACTGATTTAGAAATTACAAGTAGCCATAAAAGCAACTCAATTACAGTAATGTGAGTACTTGTAATCTATTACTTTCACCTCTGTTTTTTACAATTATTGTTAATTACTTTAAAACTCTTAAATTAGCTATTCCTTTTCTAAAGGAAGGTGTAGAAATGTGCATTTGAGTGACAGGCGAAGTAAAAACGAGTGGTCTTAATCCCACTCGTCCCCGTCCCACCCCCACTCTGGACACTAGATCCCAAGGTTTTGAGCCCCTGGATCCCACAAGCCTCTGGGAACCTATTCTGGGCCTGTTGGTTCTTAGCAACGGAGCGGCCTGTTTACTCATCCTGTTACATTGTGTCGCAGAGAAGGCTTTCATATTTATCGCCTGCCAGCTGTGCATCAGCAGAGGTGAAAGGAGCAGGAGGACGACTGGGAGGGAGCGTAGATACACACTATGGACCCTGGACCTACAGATGGTCACACGGACTAAAAAAACTAAAACTACAGACGAACTGAGCAATTAGTAATATTAGCAGTGGCCACAACCTTTACTTCACTGAAAACAAGCACTTAAACTGTATGTATGTCTAATAATCTTCAAATATTATATAGTACAATATTCTAAATTTACAATATAAAATTGCTAAATTATCAAATAAATTATTAAATGTATTTATATATACATACAGAGTTATTTGGTCTGAGACTTTAACACATTAATTGTGATTAATTAATTACAGGAAAAGGAAAATTACACCAAAGTTGATGTTTGCGTAAAGAGACGAGCGACACATTCAAACTTTCAAACTAATATTTCAAACCTGAGGCCATTAGAGGCTGAACATTAGTAAGTCAAATTTATTTATATAGTGCTTTTCGCAGACCAGGGTCACAAAGTGCTTCACATTTTACAGTTTTGAACAATAACAATAACAGAGTACATATGCCAGTACAGTGCAGTGTCGGTAGAAAGCAAGAAATAAAAGGGTCCATACAAAGCCCACATTGGGCAGATACCAAAGCCTCCATAAAAAAGTATAAAGTGGAAGTAGGGATTTTTCAAAATAAAAAAGTTAATACAGTGGTTCCCAAACTTTTTCTGTTGCCTGACCCACCCCCCCCCTTTTTTTAAAGAATAAAACATTTTTATGCCCCTCCCCATCGCAGAAAATTTTCAAAAAAATGGGTAAAAATTAGGGCAAACAGCGCGGAACCTTTCTCATTTCACAAATTCATGGTATACCATAATATTGATGCACAGACCACAACACAAGAAACAGGAGAACCAGAGGAGAAGTCGTTGCTCTGCTTCGTAGGCGTTTATTTTAGTTTAAATAAAAAACACTGGATGGAAAACTAAAATGTGAAAATTGTGCAAGAAAGAATTTGCTGATCACCGGAGCTCTTCTAGCCTCCGCTAGCACCTTAATGCTAGACATGTAGCAGCTAGCACCTCAATGCTATACATGTAGCAGCTAGCACCTCAATGCTAAACATGTAGCAGCTAGCACCTCAATGCTAACATGTAGCAACTTGCACCCCTTTCATTAAATGCATACGGTACAATATAAAATAAAGGATATAACCAGGAGACAAAATGCACAATTAATCTTTGATATGAGGAAAATTAATGTGAAAATGAAAAAAGAAATACAAAATCAAAAAATATATACATAAATACATCCCTATATGTACAGTATCTACAACCCATGTCATACCACTTTTTCTGTCTGTTTTTATCCACTTTAATTTACAACTTTTAACCAATTTCTGTGCTTTTTAAAATCCCATTTCTCCTCCTTTTCCACCATTTTTGGTCACTTTGAACCATTTTATTAGTGATTAAAACCATGATTTCCATCTTTAAGATGACTATAATAATAATAATAAACGTTCCTGGATAACAGTGGATATTATTCAGATGAATAAATAAATGTGGTTATCACAGATTCATAGAACAATGGACCATCATTTTACTGACTTTATGGATGGACCCCAAAAATCTCTCCTTTATTCCCCCTATAGATGGTCCTGTCTCTTGTTGTCTGGGGTTGATATGGGGTCCATATCTTCACAGTTTACTCACAGCTCAGCGTCAGGTCACAGTTTCCATGGCGTCCACTGAGCAGTCGTTAGGAATCCAGTTCAGCACTGGCTCTGTTTTCACTGTAAAGACCAAGGTTGGACTATTTCTTTGTGTCTCACCTTTACACACGCATTCAAAGTAAACGAACGAAAATAATTAAAAGAAACACCAACAAAAATACACTAAATGAAATAAACATAATAAAACATAATAATACACAAAATGACAACAAACATACACAAAAATAACACAATTAAAAAAAACATTTGAACAAAAACACACATAATTACCCAAAACTTGCACAAGACGACTAGAAATAAACAAAAATAATAGAGTAATATATGAAATGACAACAAAAATACACAAAATGAATTAAAGAAACATACAAACACAAAAAAATAACACAAAAATACATAAAACAGGAGCAGATATACTACTAAAATACAGAAACACCAAATGGCAACAAAAATACACAAAATGACTCAAAAAGTTGCATGAGATGACTAGAAAAATAACAGAGTAATGTATGAACTGACAACAAAAATACACAAAATTAATTACTGATTAAAAATATGAATATTTGATTTTTTTAAAATGATTAAATCCTTATGAAATTATTTCTGAAATTAAAACACGACACAATCACACACAACTGTATTCTATACTTTAATTTTCTCAAATATAAATCTAGTTCAAATAAAATAATGTATAAAAATATCTGATCAGAAAATAATTCTAGAAAAAAAAACAGCAGAAATGTATGATATCAAAATGGGGTCACGATCCAAAAAGCGTTTGGAACCACTGGGTTAAAAACTCTCAGGGAGGATGAAATTTTAGAAGAAATGCTGAAAATATGTTAGTTGTAAAACACAGCGTCGCTCATGGATGCTGCAGCGTGGGAGGAAGAGGAGGAAGAGCAGCGCCGTCTTTAAATGTGGAAACAAACTGGTATTTATGACAAATGAGTCACGGCTCCTGTCAAAACTGCTCGGCTGTATTTCCTTTGTGTGTAATCTAATCTGGGTTGTGTAATCCTACTCTGGTGATGTTTAACAACAGATTGCAGCGTTGCACCTGCAACCTGCATCACATCACACACTTATTCAGTGGATTATTGGTGTTTGTTTCTGCAGATAGAGGTTTGCGGGTTGAGATGTTTGCCATGGTAACGTGAACTAGTGTTACCATGCAACAGATAGAGACGTGACTCATTACATCCACGATGAGTCACGTCGCTAAAGGTGTGTAGGCTTGTTGATGGGATGGAGAGAAGCGTTTCCATCCATGTGTCGTATATGAGCTGATTCCCAGGCCTTATTAACACATGTAGGCAGGATATAATTATCTAGAATCATCTAAAGCAGGTCACACCAACACTTTCTGACTCAAAGTGGGTCAGAGCAGCATGAGCAGCATGAGGAGGAGAAGGAAGGGAAACCAAAGAGACGGAGGTTTCAGGACACCATCATGCACAGAAATACAATACAGCTGTGAGCGCACGGGAAAACCTGTGATAAGGATCAGAGTGGTCACCATCACGCTGATGGTGGAAATAAACAGAATGATGGAGTTTAACCAGACACTGAAAACATAACGTCCTCTTCTTCACTCTGTGGCTTTCGTTGCGCTGCCGTTAGCTCGCTGCTGTTAGCACTCGCTGCCGTTAGCACTCGCTACCGTTAGCACTCGCTGCCGTTAGCACTCGCTGCCGTTAGCTCTCGCTGCCGTTAGCTCTCGCTGCCGTTAGCTTTCGCTGCCGTTAGCTCTCGCTTTTTCCTCCTCCAATAAAAACATCCTACGATTCGTGAGGATGGAGAAAATAAACGATTTGCTCACAAAGTTTGATAAAAATTGGAAAAGGATTATTTCTGGGTTTTTTTGCCATTTATTTATTACTTAAAATTGATTTTTTTCCTTTTATTTATTCATTTTATTGATTCTTTCCATTCTTTCTCCTAGTTTTTAATTTATTTTATTTATTATTTATTGTTTTTTCTTTTCCATTTTATTTTATTTTTTAAATATTTTTCTGTTTATTTATTTTTTGATGTATTTATTCATCTATGCAGGTTTTTCTTTTATTTGTTTATTTATTATATTGATTTTTTTCATGTTTTCTTCTAACATTTGAAAATCATTTATTTAGTCATCTATGCAGATTTTTCCCCCATTTACTTGTTGTATATCTATCCATTTTTTCTTCTAATTTTTAAGTGTATTTATTAATTATTGCATCATTATGGAGTAATTGTGAACCTGTTATCCACATTATATATAAACTACAACAGAGTTTTTTTGCTTCTCGATGTCTCCACATCGTTGGCGTCCATCTTTATTCTGCAGGAGTGTGGGAGAACCTTTGTTGTGGGCGTGGCTTCATGTTCCATTGTTGTGTACAGTATGTACAGTATTAGTGATGAGTTGTTTATATTCTGTGTCCACTGTTTGTCCTGGGAAAGTACGTTAAATATATTGTGCAAGTTGTACGTGATGGTGTTTCCCTTAAACTGTTATTTTATGATCCACAGATATTATAAAGAATTAGAAATAGAGTTTAGAGCCAAACGTTTTCCTTAAAATATGTAAAAAATACATTCAACCATTTATAATGTAAATATGAAGCTAGGCTTCACAAACTGTGTTTCATGTTTCTGTGTTCAGGATTTAATGGGCGGGTCATAAATCATAGCCGCGTTACGTAACGGAGCCATCATTAGCATCATTAGCCTCATTAGCATAAACCAAACTTCTGCGTTCGTAATTTGACCCTTAGTCAAAAACAAACCACATATTCAGACTCAGGAGAATAAAACGCGTCTGATGGCGCCACATTTTCCATGAAATTAGCACTTTTTTTACACCGCGATTGTGTGTTTCGCCTCTAGCGGGCGCAGTTCTGACCCGGGAGCGATGCACATATTTGGACCTGGGTGGTTTTATGATAACCATTGAATTTGGATTTTTCCTAAGTTTTTTGGTCTTTCACACTGCTCTCTCCCATAGACACAGTACACGTGGGCGTTGTTCCAGCGCCTCTAACTGACACGCCCCCAGCATTTCAGAGCAGAGAGAAATGCATGTTTTCCCATGATTTTGAGACCTAATTTTATATACTGTACACATGTTTCTGTGGCGTGACAAACTCATAACACACATTTAAAGTCAAATAGAACATTAATCATGCATTCCTCTGTTCTGGAGGTTGTTACAGAAAACATTGTACTTAAAACTTAGAAACAAACCCGAGGCCCCTCCCCCAGAACCAATAATGTGATACGAGCACAAAAATCTAAATTATGTGAAGGAATGCAGTCGGAGGTTTGGGTTCAATCTTAAAAAATGAGATGTCGTAACAACTAAATATTGAAAACCAACAGTTAAAAAACAGTAAAAAAACATTGGATCCTGATATGTTTGTTCTGGTGTGTACAGTAGTTAGTAGAATAAATCAGTCAGTGAGGCATAAATCTAACCTTGATCACACGTTATTTCTGTCCCAGGATCGTCACTTTTACACATTTATGAATGTTTGAAATGCTTCTGAGAAATCTATCCATCTTTAATAACTACTTCTCCTATCAGGGAGAACATCAGTCAGTGACCCGCAGATTCACCTCTGCGCCCTATTTATAGACGCCACTTCATCTGTGATGTGTTTTTAGTCTGTGAGAGGAAACCTCAGCGCTGAGAAACGAGCTGAGTCATGCTTCAAACTGTCCATATAGTGTATTATTTATGGTAGTTTTCTTCCACTCTGGAGGTTTTCTGTCAGATGTTGGAGTGTTTCTGTTCCACTGTGACTTCATTCATTCTGTAGAGCATTGATCAGGTCAGGCACTGATGTTGGATGAAATGGTCCAGTTCATCCCAAATGTGCTGGATGTGTTTAAGCGCCATGCTTTTGTGCAAAGTGGATTAGAAATAAATTCTAATTATAAATTATTCTAATTTTTTTTTTAAAGCTAGGGTAGGTAATTTTCTCCAGATACACTTCTCCATCATCTGTAGCAGCTGTAAATCTGTAATAACTTCAACCAATGGAAAAAAACAAACCGTTTTTTTAACCAATCACGTCTCTCTGTCTCGGCGATCCCTCCCATACATGAGCTCACACTGAAAGCTCTTTGCCGCTGACAGAGTTAATCAGAGTTTTTAGTCACGTTTTTTAACATATATAATGATAAAGTTTATTGTTTATTTACTGCTGAATGAGACAATGATGTTTCTACACAAGTGATGAGCTGAGCTCCTCTTCTGCAGCAGCTGTGAGCATGCATGTGAGTGAGATGGAGCACAGAGAGGAGGGGCGAGGGGGGTAGAGGCGGAGCCATCAGGGAGGCTACGTTCAAAATCATGCTAGCTTTTGAAAATCCCCTACCTTAAGTTTTCTTATTTTTAATTTATTTTTAATCTATTTATTTATATGTGTGAATTTCTAACATATTCAATACACAGATACACATAATTACACATAAACAGAAAATTACAAAAACAAATACACACGTAAAAAAACTGAAAAACATAAAATTGCAGCAAAAATACACAAAAGAATATACAAAAGGAGCTTAAAAACAAAATGGCCCTAAAAATACACAATCTGAAAGCAAAAACACATAAAATTAGAGAAAAATGAACAAAACAAGAACACCAATAAAAAAACTGATTGACAAGAATGTTGATCATGTGACCCCCAGATCAAATGATCGCATAAATGATCAATGATCAATTAAAGTTGTCATCTGTTTCAAACTAAACCACATTTTCCCTTAAAACTAAACACATGAATTCTCAGGTAAAGCTTTATTTTGAAGTACTGCAGGAAGTAGTATGATGAACAAATGAGTTTTATTTAGTGATGAAATGCAGTGAATGAATCTCTAGTGTCTCACTGTGTGATGTCTACAGTAGAGTGATGATGATGATGATGATGATGATGATGGAGTGAATCCATCACCCAGTAAACCTGCAGCCATTTACATTAAATATGAGATCAGATCAATAACCTCTGCTAATAGCACACTGCATCATCATAGAAAATACGTTCATTACATCTCATAAGGTGAAATATTCAGTTACATTAAAAACTCCTGTTGTTATAATATCTTGAATTAATAAAAACCTGTAACTGAATCATTAATCATGTTTTTGTGTAATTTTTCCTTTTAAGTAATAATAAAGAAAAGTTTTTGTAATTTTACTGTCACTTTGTCCGTCTATAGTCATTTTATGTATTTTGTCTTTTGTATATTTTTATCTACTTTTGTAGACATTGTGTGTGATTTTCTTCTCATTTGGTGTATTTTTCTTCTTCCTGTTTTTCTCAAACGTTGTGATTGATAAATATCTGTGTTGAGCTGGACATCACTCCTACAGCTCTACAGTAACAATCATCTCACGCTGACACGTCGTTTCTGGCTATAATCAGACAAGGTCAATGAAATGATAAATAAATGTTTATAGATGTTTTATTTACTGACTACTCTAGGATGTTATTTAATCTTTATTCTCATTTCTATCACTTGCTGTAATGGCTTAACTTTGGATGTTTAGTTTTCCAGAGGTTGTAAATACGCGTGTGCGTGTTTTTGTGGTGGTTCTGTGAGTGAATTTGCATATTTTGGTTATCATTTTGTGATTTTAGAGTCTGCACTCATATATCGTGTATATTTGTTGTTTCTTCTGTGTTTTTGTTGTCGTTTTGTAAATATATTAATTTTGTGTATATTTAATGAGTAGGACCGCATGTGGCCCCCAGGCCGCCAGTTGCACCACTTCTGAGTGGTGATTGTAACAGAGAATCATGGGAGGAGGATTGTTTAGCTGTTAATGCTCCATATTTATGTCTCCGTACGGTTTTAGCAGAAAGAGGATTCTAGGCCAACATGTGACCTACTTCATTCAGTGTGTGTCTCTAAGGGACAGCACGTGTGAGTGAGTTTTGTGTTTGAGTTGTTTCGGTGTTGAACTCACGCGTCAAATTGTAGCTCCTGCTGCTGGAGGAGATTAGAGGTTCTCCAACCTGTAGGAGGAGCTTATTTAAAACCTACAGTATTCAGCGTGTTTGTATTGTCACTTGATCTATCGTCATTTTTTGTTTTTTCCTGTTTTTTTTTGTATATTTTTTTGTCATTTTTGTCTAGATTTGTTGTCATTTTGTTTGTTTTTGTGGTAGTTTTGTGCATTTATCTTGTCATTTTGTGTTTTTTGGTCATTTTGTCTGTTTATAGTTTTTTTTTTTTTTTTATGTATTATTTTTTTGTTGTCATTTTTTGTGTTTTTTTCAGATTCACTTTGTGTTAATTAACTTTGGGGGTCCTCACTAAATGACAGTGAGGGCCACACAGTGTTCTGTGACTCCAGCATGCATGAGGACAAAGGTGTTCCCAAACATCAGCTCTCTCTCTCTCTGTGTCTGTGTTTGTGTGCTAACGCCTGCAGTAAAGTCGCTCCCACTCACTTCCTCTTTCCTGTTTCCTGCTGCAGAGGAAGGCGAGTACTTCCTGAAGGTTTTGATTCCCAGCTATGCGGCGGGGTCCATCATCGGGAAAGGAGGTCAGACCATCGTCCAGCTGCAGAAGGAGACGGGGGCCACCATCAAACTGTCCAAATCTAAAGACTTCTACCCTGGTAAGATGCTGAAAACCACCAAAACATCTGCAACATCTGCTGCTGGTGCTGCAAACATGGAGGATCAGGTCCTCCTACGCTACTGCTCATACTGGGGTTTCTGTCCGTTTACATCAAGTCTAGGATGGATGGATGGATGGATGGAGGATTTGTGCAAGTGAGGATGTGCAGAGTTCCTAAATTAATTTTTGCATTAATTTAAGCAAGTTTATTTTGTCTTTTTTGTGAGGTTTTCATTTATTAAGACAAGGTTCTTCAGGAAATTTACTTTGATCTCCTGACATGTTTTGACTGCTAACCGTCAGTCTTTCTCGCTTTGATGTGTCCTTACGAGTTATTTTACACAAAATGACATAAAAAAACATAAAAAATGATAATAAATATAGTCAAAACGATGGATATATTTACAAAACGACAACAAAAACACACAAGAAACAACAAATACACACAAGAGTGACAACTAAAAAATGACAACTAAAATACACACAATATACTACCACAAAATGACAACACACAAAACAACCACAAAAAGACACAAAATGTGTTTTCAAAATCATTAAATAGGGATAAAACTAAATAATATAAGGTTGCATTTGCTAAGACAACTTTTTTCAGGAAATTTGCTTTGATCTATTTTGCTTTGATGTTTCAACTGTCAATTGGCAGTCTTCCTCAAAGGCATCTACTGATTTCATAACTTTGTAAATGCACACACAGACACACACACACACAGTTTTTAATGATTCGTCTCCTCGGGTGGTTTTCATCAGATGAACCTTGTGCTCGTGTTCGTTCTTTCTGACCCTTTGACCTCATAATGACAGATAATACTTTTTATCACACACACACACACACACACACACGCACGTGTGCACGCACACACACTCACAGACACAGACACAGATTAAGGTATGACAGTTTTGTGTGTGTGTGTGTCTCTGCAGGGTGTAGCCCCGCCCCCTATCAGACTCTAAACTGGAATAAGAGGATTGGAAAATAAATGAATGAATAAATGAAAACCAAATATCAAAACCAAGTCATTTCTCTCAGTAAAGGCAGGAAACATCATCGAGAATAAAATATGAATAAATAAACAAACACTCGGTTAAGATTTTAATACATTTGGAAATAATTATTAAAAAAATTAACAGATTTCTTTGTTTTTTACATTTCCTAAACTAATATTAGTTTTAATTCCAGCAAGATTATTTTTGTCTTCTTTTTGAATAAAATGTTGATTTACTTTGATCTCCTGACATTTTCCAACTGACAACTGCCAGTCTTCTTCAAAGGCGTCTGCTGATCGCTTTGATGTTTCCTTGACTTCCACACAATAATTCCAGCAAGATTCTATTGGAATATTTTGTTAAATTATTCTTTTTGCATAATATGTTGAGTTTTATTCATATTTTTAGGGGAATCCTGAGCTTTCACAGCTGTGTTAAAAATGACACAAAATTAACTGTTATGTTTTAAATTATTTAAATTATTCTCCTTTTAGCTGTAGTGAATCTTTAAAATGTAGTGTGTGTGTGTGTGTGTGTGTGTGTATCCCCTCAGTCTGCAAACAAGCCGCCGTTGTTTGACATCAGCACATGAGATTCCAGAATGCTCTGCCAGCGACAACAGATGCACAGTGCACGACAGCGCACGTGGATACACATGCGTGTGTGTGTGTGTGTGTGTGTGTGGAGACAGGCGTGTGTGTGTGTGTGACACACAAAGGACTGCAGCAGCAATCTGCTGAAAAAAAACAAGACAAGGATGCAAGAAAGAGAGAGAGCACCTACAGTGTGTGTGTGTGTGTGTGCGCGTGTGTGTGCGCGCGCGCGTGTGCGTGTGTGCGTGTGCGTGTGTGTGTGTGCGTGTGTGTGTGTGTGTGTGTGTGTGTGTGTGAGTGTGTGTGTGTGTGTGTGTTTGTGGGTGGGTGTGGTGGTTTTGTGTGTGGTGTGTGTGTGTGTGTTGTTGTGTGTGTGTGTTTTGCGCGCGCGTGCGTGCGTGTGTGTGTGGAGAGAAGGAAAGAGAAAAGGGGAAATCAAGGAGAAATAAAGAAAGAGAGGTTTGTGTGAGGCGCAGTTTGGACAGAGCTGTGTGTGTGTGTGTTTAAGATTGTGCACATGTATGGGTGTACACACACACACACACACACTTTGTACTTCCTCTGCTCTAAAGGGGGCATCTGTATGTAAATGAGCCACGGTTCTTCCTGGGAGTCAAAATAAAAAGACCCACCTGCTGTAAGCTGTGTGTGTGTGTGTGTGTGTGTGTGTGTGTGTGTGTGTGTGTGTGTGTGTGTGTGTGTGTGTGTGTGTGTGTGTGTGTGTGTGTGTGTGTGTGTGTGTGTGTGTGTGTGTGTGTGTGTGTGTGATGAACAGAGTGAAGAGTTGCTGCTGCGTCTCATTCCTCTGCTCAAACTACTCAGAGACGACCTCATCCTTCCTTTTTCTCCTCCCTTTCCTCCTCCTCTTCCTCTTTTTACTCCTCTTCCTCTTCCTGTTCAAATCCTCGTTGTCATGGTGATCAAGCGTATAGCAGCTGATGGTGCTCAGTAATCATTGGTCACAGACTCATTCCGTGCAGACAGGAAGCCGTGCACACACTAATGACCTTGTGTCACCTTGATCTCCATCCTCTTCTCCTCCTCAACATTCCTCCACTCATCTATCACCCCCCCCCCCCCCCCCTCCGCTCAGGCCTTCCTTCCCTTTTTATTCATGGTTGCTTCGATCCAGCTTTATCACACCCATCAATCTCCTCCCCCTCCTCCTCTTCCTCGCCTTCATCGCTCCGTCCCCCCACCCCTCGTCCCCCCCTTGTCCCATCTGCAGAATAGTGCAGCAGCAGCACTTAAGTCGGCAACCAATTAGCAAGGCAGCAGCGAAGGACGAGACAGGCCACCATTCATCCTCACACACACACACACACACCACAGATTTATTACAGTACCAGTCCGTGTCTCACTCTGTCTTGCCTCGTTTTCACTAATTTGTTTCTTCCTGTTTTTTTTTTTCAAAATAAAACTCAAGGTTAGATTTAACTCATTTAATGTTAAGCACAGTGTGGAATGTACAGTGTAATAATTAACTACACATATTTCACCTTTATCTCAATATTTTGATGCTGATTTGATACAAATTGTGATTCTGATTTTTATTGCGATTCATTCGTTTCGATTTTTTGCTTTTTTATTTTCCTTATTTATGCTCTAACATTTATCTACACTGCACATTAAAGTGTTAACCTAAAGTTGAAAGAAAAAAAAAATATTCTGAAGAAAAATTGTCACCCAAAAAAAATCACGATAAATAGTAAATCGATATTTTTTCCCACCCTTAGTAAAAAAAATCTGAATTTTATGCAGAAGAGGAGGCGTGGCCAGCACCACGATGCATTCATTCAGTAGAATTCAGTAAATTTTTCATGCCTTGCCGAGGTTCTTCTTTATTCATTGTATTTTTTTATTTATTATTATTATTATTTTTATTTTTTTTGTTTTCATTTATTTTATTTTTCTTCACTTTACTTTATTTATTTGTCTGTTTATTTTTATTTATCTTTTTAACTGCTAGAACTTTAAGATTTGTTGTTGTTGTTCTTTATTTACTTATGTATCTTGTTTAACCGTTAGAACTTTATTTTAATGTAAAGTGCGTTAGAAATACATCTGTGTATATATATATATATATATATATATATATATATCTGTCATAATACACATAGTTAATGCAGATGGAGCTCGTTACGTTAATAAATCCTGACTTTGTGGTGATAAATATTTGTATTAAACAGGGAAAGGATTGAAAACGACCAAACGCCGCCCTATGAAATATTCATGGCGACACCTGTTGTTAATGAGAATCGAGCGGCCCCTCCCCCTCAGTTATTGACCTCGATGCAGACACAGAGCCAGAGCATGAGGACCGTCTCAAATCTGGAAATTAGTTTATTTTATTGATGCTAGTGACACTTCAGTTTAAAAGCCCTTAGAGTGAATGAAAACAACTTTAAACTCATTCACTGTTTAATTATTCATTAACGACCAACGTCTGTTAGAAAACTATGGCCTTTTTATTCATTTTTTGCATCATTACCTTGAAACAGAATAAAAATGACAAAACATTAGATAATAAATACATGATTTGCCTGCTTATTTTAGGTAATATTTAGATTTTTGTCTTTAATATAATAGAAACAAAGTTTTGATTAATGAAAATAAAGCTTAAAAATTTCGATCAAACTGAATAAACAAGTAAATAATTATAATTTTTAACATAAAAATGTTAAAAAAGAGAGGAAATTGTTTAAACATTATTTCAAATTCTCAGAAATGATACAAGATAATACATTTAAAAAGAAAAAACCTTAAAAAATTTGTGTGATAAAAAATAATAAATTTTTTATAAAATATTAATACAGATATTTCCTAAAACTGTTACAGTAAGCAGCATATTTTTCTGTATTAATGGTAGTTATTTATATATTTTAAAATGAAATAAAATAAATTGATATAATCTCAAATAAAATGTTTTCAGATCAAACTAAAAAAATACCTGTATTCAACAAAATTGTAAAAACAAGAAAGAAATAAAATATTTAAAAATCTAAAAAAAATCTTAAAATTTGAGTGATATATAAACATTTTCCCATAACTGTCACGGTAATGAGTATATTGTTCTGTATTAACAGTATTTGTTATATATTATTATTGTATATCTTTAATTATTCAACAAAAAAAACATAAAAAAGAAAAAAAAATATTTAAAATTTTTTTTGAAAATCTAAATTAAAAAACCCTAAAATTTGATTGATATTGTTTATATATATATATATATAATAAAAATGTTCCCATAACTGTTACAGTGAGTAGTTTATTGTTCTGTATTAATAGTATTTATTACAGATCTCTCCGGCTTCACAAACTGTTCATTTCATTTAAAATAAGTCCAATTCTTCCAACAGTTTCTTGTAAAAATCCGTTTTACAGATTCGCTGCCTGTCCTGTGAGCTCATTGGATATAGACATTAGACATAACAGGCCGTCCAAACATCCATTAACTGTTTATCTGTAAGATCACAGATTAACAGGCTGTTTAATCACACCCAGATCAGACATCAGCCATGATGTGCTGTGCTCGTCCTCGCAGTGCCTGATGGAAAAGGTCAACAGTTGGGTCTCATTTAGCGAAAGTGTGTGTGTGTGTGTGTGTGTGTGTGTGTGTGTGTGTGTGTGTGTGTGTGTGTGTGTGTGTGTGTGTGTGTGTGTGTGTGTGTGTGTGTGTGTGTGTGTGTGTGTGCGTGCGTGCGTGCGTGCGTGCGTGCGTGCGTGCGCGTCTGTGTCTGTGTCTGTGTGTGTGTGTGTCTCTCTTTCTGCTCTACTCGTCTTCTGTGACAGCGCCTCCATTTTAGAGCTACCACTCTAATCCCACGCCATGATTGCAGTTTTATCCTGCGTGCACGCACACACACTCACATCTGTTGTAGAGGGACACATGAACTAACAACACACACACACACACACACTCTAAACATTGATGATTTCAGCGCTCAAAGCCTCTTATGCAGCTCAAAGCTCAGAGATGGAAAACTGCAACATTTCATATCCCTCTCACACACACACACACACACACACACACACACACACACACACACACAACCTTCTCTTCATTAGTCCACTCACTCATCACAAACGTCTTGTGTTGATCTGATTTCCTCTAAATGGATATTGTGCGTCGGTCGAGCTCGTTAATCGTCCCGTCTCCACTAAACGTTCTCACTTCAGACTTTAAACTATGACTATATTTCTGTCACTAACTCACATTGGAGAGTATTAAAGTTTTATTCGCTTTAACCGCTCCGAGTCTCGTTTCTCTGGAGGACGTTGGCTTTGTTCAGATCAAAGATAAAGAGATTAGAGCAGAGATGACCTTTATCACGTTTTATTCATGTCAGCATTTAGATTATTGACCAATCTGAGGAAGTAACACAGAACAGAACAAAGGTTTCTTTATGTTTTTCTTGGCGTCTAGTGTAATTTTGTTTTTTTTTTTTTAAAATAATTTTTTAAAAAAATTTTCTTACTTTGTTTTTGGTATTTGTGTATTTTTCCAACATTTTGTTGTAATTTTGTGTGTTTTTCCTCTTTAGCACCAAAATTTGATAAACAAAATCCATGACCCGAAAAAAATCTGTGACCACAGGGGGCGACAGTTCCATCTCTGCTGTTTGGTAGACCACATGAAGAAGAGAAGAAGAGGTCCGTGCATGTAAATACAGACAACCAGGATCCACTGCTGCTCATTAATGCTGACCCAAGTAAAATCTGTCTGATGCAAAATACCAGCGTTCTAGTCAAATGGTGAAGGTCTGATTTAATGGTCTAAGTCTGGATTTTTTGCTCTTCTTCTCTTCTTCATGTTGTCTACCAAACAGCAGAGATGGAACTGTCGCCCCCTGTGGTCACAGATTTTTTTTGAGTCACAGATTTTATTTATCAAATTTTAATAAACAAGAGGTTCACGGCGACTTTTTTTAACTTTAACTCATTTTTAGAGCAACTTCAAGCAGCACAAGTTGTTATTTTGAGTGAAAAAGCTGATAAATGATCCTGAATGCTTCACCTCATATAGAACTCAATGGACTTAAAGGGACGTGTTACGTCATCAATGATGTCATTTCATCATGGCGGCGCACAGACTCTATAACAGTAAAGTAGTCTCATTTTAAAAAAGGTAATTAAACAAATAAGGTGAAAAATAATGCGTTTTGTTAGACATACAGTATAGTAGATCTTCTAATAAGGACATTTCAAAGGTTTTAGGCCACATTTGTAAAAACAGTGGAGGATCCTTTAAAGACAGTTCAAACAACACAATTCAGATTTTTTTCACTTTCATATTTGTTCCTAAATCAGATTTTTTGCAATGCGACTGCAGTTTATACATCAGATGTGTTTTTTTCTACCTCATCACCATCTAGTGGAATCATTTTGTGAAAATTGCTGAATTTTGGAAAAAAGTGGAGTTCTTTTAATGATTTGAGTTTAAATGTGATTGTATCAAGTCGTATAAGTGTGAGAGAAATTGTGATTCCTGCAAATAATCTGGAGCTCTGCTAAATTTGTATATTTGGGGATGACTGAGACACTTTTTTACTTTCTTCTGCGGCCTGAGTTGAATGCTCCAAACGGCCGCATTCAGCCCCCGAGCCTTGACTTTGACACATTCGTGCTAAGAGCCGAGCGATCCCTGATTCCAATAAGAAGACATTCCCAGTGTTCCTATGAAATGTGCTGCGTGCAGGATTAAACGTCCCTCCAGTGCAGAGTGGCTCTAATGGTCCCAGCAGGAATATTAGGCACGCCCACACCAGCACCAAGTGGTTTCTTTTTCCCACCACTTTGTCTGTGAGTGACGTCACTGGGCTGTGCCACTCGGTGCCAGACGGACCGTCACACCCTGACGGACTGTTAGAGTCGCTCCACACGGGCTGCAGACACACAAAACGTCCCAAAAAGAACACAACAGGACAACAACAACCACAGAAAATGACTTCAAAAATACACAAAACTACACAAACCTACAAGTGAAACAGACAAAATAACGAACCCCCCCATCCCCACAAAACAACAAAAATACATAGAGAAAACTACTCCAACAATACACAAGAACACACAAAATCACAACAGAACGACATGAAACAAGTCAAAAAATACACAGAATTACTAAAAGAAAACCATGAAATACATAAAAGTACAAAGTCACTAGTATAACATGCAAATTAATGGAAAAAACTCAAAATACACTGAACTGAAAACTACATAAAGCTATTCCAAAAATACACAAGAAATTACAATAGCACAATAAAAACACACAGAACGAGTCCAAAAACAGAAGTTATTTTTGCTTTTGACAAAAAATAACCTTATCAGGACAAAAACTGAGTGAACTGAAGGTTTGAAAGGAGATAAACTTGATCTAATTCAATCTAGTTTTATTTAGAAAACACATACAATCAGCAGAAACAGTTAAATATGCAGATAAAAGTAAAAAACCCCACAATAAATAATACAATAAACACTAAGAAATGCAATGAAATATATATTAGATACATATGCATATATAACTCTATCATTAATGAGGGTTCAGGTTTAGTTAATAGTTTGTGTTTTAAGGAACGAGCTGATCACACTGTTACTCAGTGTTGGTCAAGTTATACAGTAAATATTTAGTGAATACAGTTACTTTACTGATTATTTCTTTCATTATTTTACTCTATGCAATTAAGTTACTTTTCAAAAATGTGATACACAAAATATTAATTCGACCTTTTAGCCTAATTTCACCACATTCCACATTAAAATGAAATGGTCTCTTTTTAAATCTTGTTTATTTTTTTAACTCTAGGCACAAAAAAATAAATGAACAGTTTCTGACTTGAAAACAATTGCTGAACATTTATACTTGTTTACTGCACATTCCACCAATTTTTAATATAATAAAATTACTCTTAACTTTTAGGTCTGACTTTCTCTGATGCTAACCTGGTAAGATCCAGATTGATGTGTAGCCCCGCCCTCTAACTCTGGGTCTGGTCAATCCTTTCAGAACCAGGGAGGGACATGAACAGAATGCTTGAAGCTGATTGGGCGTCGCACCCGTCCACCATGATTTGTTTTAACCAATCACACGGTAACAAATGATGTCGTCATTGACATGCGACGCAGAGACGCTGCCACAACAACAACAAGGCTCCGCTGGTGAAAACGTTCTATTGAGATAATAATGCTGCGGTCATTATGTCGTTGACTGACTTTTGGCGTTTATACAACACGGGTATGTGAGTTAAGGTCACGTTAACCACCCTCCTGCGTCGACATCTTTCTGTTTTGATTCAGAGCTATGCTAATAGCGATAGCCCAGCTAGTTCCTCTCCCCGCAACTGTGCATGCATCATTTTTGCGTCAGCGCTTCTGCTTTTGTCACACCCGGATATCCCGCCCTAAACCACAACACTGCTTCATGATTGGTTCCAACCGTTTTGGTTCAGTTTTGAAAGGCAAAGGCGGGAACAGCACAAGATGGATTCTAGTGTTTGTAAACATCAGGAGAATCCATCCTGCAGGGTCAGGGTGACCATGTGCAGCTTCACGCCATTTTTTGGCCAGTATTTTAAAATAACTGTAATCTAATTATTTTTTCTTCAATTGTAATTTATTACTTTACTCGTTAATTGGGAAAGTAATCAGATTACAGTAATGCGTTACTGGTGTTGTATCACATTATTTTACTCATATTCATGTTTATTTGTTAATGATTGTTTAGAAAGTGAAGGATGTTTGAATCCCTTTCTTTGGCATGTTGGATGCTGTATGTTGGATGTCAGAGACTCCTCCCTGCAGTGGCGTGTGAAGCGGTTGAAAAGGTCGTATTAGACGTGTGAGTGGGTTCTAAAGCTCTGAGTGTGTTTCTGTGTTTGGAGGAGACCCCTGAGCTCAGCCACAGTCACCATCAGCAGGAACTCATGTGTTAATACAAGCAGCTCAAGGTCAAGTGCAGAGCTGTGCACATATGCTAGCACACATGTTAGCACACATGCTAGCACACATGTTAGCACACGTTAGCACATATGCTAGCACACATGTTAGCACACATGTTAGCACACATGCTAGCACACATGTTAGCACACGTTAGCACATATGCTAGCACACATGTTAGCACACATGTTAGCACACATGTTAGCACACATGTTAGCACACATGCTAGCACACATGTTAGCACACGTTAGCACATATGCTAGCACACATGTTAGCACACATGTTAGCACACATGTTAGCACACATGCTAGCACACATGTTAGCACACGTTAGCACATATGCTAGCACACATGCTAGCACACATGCTAGCACACATGTTAGCACACATGTTAGCACACATGCTAGCACACATGTTAGCACACATGTTAGCACACATGCTAGCACACATGTTAGCACACATGCTAGCACACATGCTAGCACACATGCTAGCACACATGCTAACACACATGCTCAGGACGTCCATCCTCACAGTTTCCTGTCCTCAGAGTTCAAACTTTCTAGTGAAATGAAAGTGTTTGTGGTCGTCTCTGGTCGTGTGTGAAGACTCTTAATAAAGGAAGTGTTTGAAGGTCTCTGGAGGGACGAGATCGATCAATGCTGCACCAACGTTTCGCTGCTGCGTGTGTGTGTGTGTGTGTGTGTGTGTGTCGTTGTGAAGTACAGGGAGAGTGCGGTTTGTGAGTGAAATACGACGGCCGTAAACACTCCAACACTTTCACTGCCTCTCATCACATCAGAGTACACGCACGCTTTGTGTGGAAGTGTGTGTGTTTATATGCAGTATTTCAAAAACCTTCTACTACCAAACATGATCAATAATGGTTACATATTTATTATTATTATTATTATTATTATTATTATTATTATTATTATTATATTTTTTAAACAATATCTTTAATTTATTTTATTATTTCTGGCTGATTACATTATTATCTACTATATTTATATATTTTTTATTTTGTGACTTTTTCTTATAGTTCTTTATTTTATTTGGTTTTATTTGGATTTTTTATTTTATTTTGCCATACTGTAGGTTAATGAGTTATGTTCAGTTAATTACTTCTTTATCTGTGATTTATTAATTTAAATTTTATGATATTTATTTCAAATCACACTGAGCCTCACTCAGGGAAATGTGCTGACTCCAATGATGCTTTCAGTTCTTTCTCAGACTTCATAAATCATGTTGTCCCCTCTGCTGTGATGAATGATCTGATGAACAGTCGCGTCCAAACGTCTGACCCGTGACACGTACACGACTCACAGATACACACCAGCGTTGGTCTGAAGCCTCCACGACAAATGGTTGCTTCAAATATTCACAGATACGTGTTTGTCTGGATGGAATCAGAGAGTTTCCTGTGCATGAAAAGAGACGCAGGAAGATGTGAACGTGAAGTCGCTCTGACTGTTTTCATCCTGTCTGAACGAGACTGAAGGTTACCTTTGGGTGTTTGTAGTTTAGATTGAGTCAGTTTTATTTTCCTCACATACCACTGTTGGCCCTAAAACAAGTAAGATGACTCCAAACGCACACAAAACACTAAGAAAAGTTTTAATAATGGCTCCAAAATACAAAAAACCCTAAGAAAACATACAAAATACACAAGTGCACTTCAAACACAGAAAATATCCCAAAAAGAACACAACAGAACAACAACAACCATCAAAAGTACCAAAAAAACTGACAAAATAACTCCAAAAGTATACAAAATACATAAAACTGCAAGTAAAATGTACAAAATAATGAAGAAACTCCACAAAAACATTACATAAATACACTGAATGGAATGTATTTTTAGTGAGTCCAGGTTCAGGTTTATTCGTCTGTTTGTGTTTTAAAGAAAAGGGACAAAGTCAGTGATGCAAACAGGATGTGTTTAAAGTTAACTTCTAAAAGGTTTTACACAGGATTAAACAACGCTCAGACTTTTCCAGTGTGTGCGTGTGTGTGTGCGTGCGTGCTTGCATGCATGCGGACAGCTGTGTCACTGTGTGTGACAAAAATGAAAGAGCATGGTCAGTACATAATGAGGAGGAGGAGGAGGAGGAGTGCAGAGGTTTGTGAGGCTCTCATGGTTTCCAACTGTCACAGACAAAAGGTGGAGGAGGTGCTTCATACCACAATAGGCTCTTTGACCTGGGTCAGTGGGGTGGGGGGGGGTCCCCATCTGTCCTAGAATACATCTGGACTGTGGACACGCCTCCTCTAAAGAACATGCCCCCCTTGTGATGGTGCCAAAAACAGTCACAGAGTTTCTGAGGACATAAATCAGTCATCATTTAACATCAAACACTGATCACCAGATAAACTGATCACTAGATAAACTGATCACTAGATAAACTGATCACCAGATAAACTGATCACTAGATAACTGATCACAGATAACTGATCACTAGATAAACTGATCACCAGATAAACTGATCACTAGATAAACTGATCACCAGATAAACTGATCACTAGATAAACTGATCACCAGATAAACTGATCACTAGATAAACTGATCACTAGATAAACTGATCACCAGATAAACTGATCACTAGATAAACTGATCACCAGATAAACTGATCACTAGATAAACTGATCACCAGATAAACTGATCACCAGATAAACTGATCACCAGATAAACTGATCACTAGATAAACTGATCACCAGATAAACTGATCACTAGATAAACTGATCACTAGATAAACTGATCACCAGATAAACTGATCACTAGATAAACTGATCACCAGATAAACTGATCACCAGATAAACTGATCACCAGATAAACTGATCACTAGATAAACTGATCACCAGATAAACTGATCACCAGATGTAGAAGCTAGAGATGTTACTATTCTGGGATGTCAGGCAGTTCGTTGAATCAAACACTGGTTTAACATCATCACAGACCAGGATTTCTGTTCTGACCACTGAGCATTAACATATGAAGAAACAAAGGCTTTGTGTGCTTTCATTTTGTGTATTTTTGGTCCATATTTCTGTCATTTTGTGTATTTTTGCTGGTTTTTGTAAAACATTTCTATGATTTTTTTGTGTTTTTGGAGTAATTTTTTATATTTTTGTTTTTGTGCATTTTTATGTCTTTTTGTGTGTTTTTGCTACTTTTTTGCCGTCTTTTCTTACTGTTTCTTACTCACCATAAAACATTTCTCCCCTTCTTCTCTCTTTATTTAAATGACATGTTTTATGTCAGTTTCACACATTTACACTGTTTGACACCAGGAAACCTGATAGTTCTATGTAAACAGTTTGTCATGTTGATGTTACTCCTCGTTCATGTGGATCCATCCAGAGCCTCAGGACTCTGAACGTCTGACGCCATAACAGATCTCACCGAGCACCCCCCCCCCCCCCCCCCCTTCGGTGTTCCCCGACAGTGACGAGTAGAGCCCGAGGCTGAGGGCGAGTCAGCAGACGTTAACATGTCACTGCCTCTCTACGTCTCCCTCGCTGTCAGTCGCCTCCTCATGTCTGTCAGATCTGACCATGAAGCATAGCTCAGCCCCACACACACACACACACACACACACACACACACACACACACACACACACACACACAGTTCCTTGGCAGCGGGTTTTTTCTGCTTCTTTCCCATAAATAGCAGACATTGCTCGATTTGTCTCTGCGTCACCATGGCAATCTGCTCCCATTAAAAGTGTGCGTGCGTGTGTGTGTGTTACCATGCATTTAACCTTATAACAGACAAATAACTCTATTTGGCATTATTTTTTCCCATATACTGTAGGACATATTTGTGCAAATTTGTTGACATTTGCACATTGCATTGTGGGATGTGGAGTCCCTGTAGAATAGATTGATGCATGGAAGTGTTTTTACTTCCTGTGATTTTCTTCTGTTTCTTTGTCAGATGAGGAGGACAGTGATTGGCTTGCTCCATTTTTGGTCTAGTTTGTTCTCAACGATGTCAGAATGACTTAATAACACTGCTTTCTCCACAACTCCATATCCCACAATGCAATGTGTGAAACATTTCCGACAATGTCGATAAACTGTGGAGTTAAAAATCACCAGATTAACTATTCTATCAGAACTGATCACAAGATAAACTGATCACTAGATAAACTAGTCACCAAATGAACAAACTTACAAGGCTTTTAAATCTTTTTTCTAGCAAATCTTCAATTTATTGATTTATTAGTTTGGCACTTTGTCGTTATCTGATAAGTAATAACTGATCATTTAGCATTGAAAGCTATGCAGGGACAGTGGTTGGGACAATTGTCTTTCCATCAATTAGGAAGTTAAAGCATTTAGGAATGACTTAATGAACATATTCATCCAAATCTAGGGCTAAAATACTTTTAAATCTGCTTTAAAAGGTTTAGAAAAGAGCGAGGTGTGTGTGTGTGTGTGTGTGTGTGTGTGTGTGTGTGTGTGTGTGTGTGTGTGTGTGTGTGTGTGTGTGTGTGTGTGTGTGTGTGTGTGTGTGTGTGTGTGTGTGTGTGTGTGTGTGTGTGTGTGTGCGTGCGTGCGTGCGTGCGTGCGTGCGTGCGTGCGTGCGTGCGTGCGTGCGTGTGTGTGTTGCAGAGGTGCACCCACCCCCACCCCTGTCAGACAAAGCAGAGGATTGTGGGACTGCACAGCCGTCGCCGTGGTGATGTGAATCAAAGTGACAGCCTCCCCCCCATCCTCCTCCTCACTCACTCTCTAGCAGGTGTAAGAGGGCGAGAGAGACAGAGAGATGTCTTTCTTCCCGTGTTGGTGGTGTTCCAGCTCTTTAACGTGTGTGTGTGTGTGTGTGTGTGTGTGTGTGTGTGTGTGTGTGTGTGTGTGTGTGTGTGTGTGTGTGTGTGTGTGTGTGTGTGTGTGTGTGTGTGTGTGTGTGTGTGTGTGTGTGTGTGTGTGTGTGTGTGTGTGTGCGTGCGTGCGTGCGTGCGTGCGTGCGTGCGTGTTGGCATTTGATCACGTCGTAAACCGTGTCTGCGGCTAAAGAAAGATCCGCTAACGAGGCGCATGCAAAGAGACGTCCTGATTGGCTCTCGGGGACAATGACACTTCAGCATCAGGCGTCGCTATTGCAACGTCTCCCAGGCAGCACAAAGGGGTCAGAACTGAAAAAGCCAGAATCTGCTAATGTGTGTGTGTGTGTTTAAACCTTATGATACACAGGTAGTCAACATTTATCACAGCAGTGGCCACAAACACATGATCTGAGGGTCACATGATCAACTTTAATGTCAGCATTAGAATAGTGACCAATCAGAGCATTAACACAGGAAACCTCAAAGGCTTTGTGTGTTTTCTGAGCCATTTTGTGTCTTTTTTTGTGTGTGTGGATTGTACGAGTTTTTGTTTGTCATTTTCAGTATTTTTGTATATTTTTTGCAGTTTTTGTGCATTTTTTATGGCTTTGGAGTCATTTTGTGTGGTTTTTGCTGGTTTTTTGTGTATTTTTCTGTCATTGTGTGTGTGTTTAGAGTTATTTTGTGTGTTTTTGCTTTTTTTCGTGTAAATATTTTTAGTTTTTTGCCGTTTTTGTCTATTTTTGCTGTTTCTTTATCACTCTTTTGTGTGTTTAAGAGTCATTTTGTGTATTCTGTGTTTGAAGGCTACGTTTGCCAGTTTTCAAAGCCCTCCATAAAACAATACATTTTTGTTTACATACATTTTATTTTTTTCTATTTATTTGTGCAAATTTTGAACCATTTTTAAGAGGAATACATTTAGATATTATTTGAAAACTAAGATTTTAGAGAAATCATTTGTATTTCAAACTAAATGTTGATGTGTTTAAATCCTTGTTATTCACCTTCTAAAGAGACACACACACACACACACACACACACACACACACACACACACGCACACACACACACACACACACATAAAGAGAGCGAGAGCTGCATTTTTAAACCCCGCTCAGCCCTAATCTCAGGCAGGGAGACAAAGGTGGCCCTCTGGGACCCCTTAACCCACACACACCCCTTCCTTTACAATAGAGCTGCTTCCACAGCTGCCTCCTCTGCTCCTTTATTTTTAATTCCCTCCCAGTGAAAGCCCCCCCCCCCCCCCAGTCTGAGGTAACACAAAGCCATCAGCTGTCACATCTTTGCTCTCACTTTGATTATGAAGCCTGATTACAGTGTGCACGCTGCTCAGCGCCGTGACCCCGTGGTGGGGTCATAGACAGCGGGAATCGGGGGGGATTTGATCACATGACCACACGCTACTAATAAACTGTTAGAATAGAAACGAATAAGGTGTAGACAGTCATGGTCGTATGAACATCGTTAACTTTAGCAGTAAATGTAAAATAACAACAATGATCAGATTAGCGCGTTAGCCGCTAATGAACATGTAATTCTGGGCGTCTCTTCATATCAGGAGGAGGGGCTGCCAACAGACCAATGCAATTGGTCAAAGCTCTTTGACAGGCAGCTGTTACCTGTCACAGCTTTACTCGCAGATGGCTGCAGTAATTGTTGGAGGAGGAGATGTAGGCAGAACCAACACTCCGCTGGTTGATATATTCGCACATTGCATTGTGGGATGTTGGGTCCTGTATACGTAGGCATGGACAAGGAGGACAGTGGTTGGTTTGACTCCATTTTTGTTCTAGTTCATTCTCGTTTTTCCCCCGTGATATCAGAATGAATTATCTTTCTCCATGACTGCACATCCCACAATGCAATGCGTGAATTTTTTCCGACAATGTCAAACTGTGGACCTAAAAATCACCATATGAACTGGTCACCAGAATGAGTCAGCATTTCTAGAATGAATAATAGAAACATTTCTCCTTATGAGCTGTTTTTTTGTTCTTCTTTCTGTCCTTTTTTGCTTGACTTCATCTGCTGTTCTTCTTGTTTTCCTTGACTTTCCCACAGTCATCCAACCAATTTCGGTTGTTTGTAAAATGATGATTTAAGAGAAATGTATATTTAAAAATGATCAAATTTCATGGAATATATTATGCAAGGTACAGTGATGGAATGCAGAGATGAATCTTTGGGATTCCCACTATAGGAAGTACATACTTGGTACTATTTCCCGTCCCTGTTCCTTGAAGGTCAGCCTGTGGCTGTAAATCTGTGTCATGGGACTGAAACGTATCAGTAAACACAGGATGCTGAAACCTCAGGTTAGGTTTTTTTAGTAGAAGAAGAACCTCGTCCAACATCCAGAACCAAAGCCTTTGATCCACCTGGTCCACAGACGTCCTCCATATGGTTGTTGTTAATAAAGATGAGGTCACACTTCCAGTCAGACCACACCCTCCTCCACACTCGCAAGCATGCACGCACGCGCTCTCTCTCTCACACACACACACGCACACACACACACACACACACACACGCACACACACACACACACACACACACACACACACACACACACACACACACACACAGGCAAATGAAGGCCTCACAGGCGCTGTGTGGCTCGCAGACGCAAATAAAAAGGGAGCTAATTAGTATTTTAGCTGATTGCTAATTGCCACTTTCTTCTGCCTGAGAGAGAGAGAGATTCTCAGCCTCAAACACACACACACACACACACACACACACACACACACTACACACACACACACACACACACACACACACACACAAGCCACTCTGAGGAAAAAAATTAAACTTCAAGACCAATAAATAAAAATATGGAGCAGTTTATAGCAGAAAATAAGGAATAGTCTCGCTAATATAACAATCTGCACTCATTTTACTGAAATTATGAATAAAAAACCTTAAAAATTTTAAGAAAAAGTGCATTTTTTTAATCAAATTTGAAATAAATTTATCAAAACGTGAAATTTTAGAAGGATTTTTTTTTAATGTTATTTGATTTGAAAACTAAACTTACACATAGTTACAGTTACACACAGTTACATTTACACATGGTTACAGTTACATTCACACACTGTTACAGTTACACATAGTTACATTTACACACAGTTACATTTACACACAGTTACACGCAGTTACAGTTACACACTGTTACATTTACACATAGTTACAGTTACACAGTTAAAGTTACACATAGTTACAGTTACACGCAGTTACAGTTACACACTGTTACAGTTACACATAGTTACATTTACACACAGTTACAGTTACACAGTTAAAGTTACACATAGTTACAGTTACACGCAGTTACAGTTACACACTGTTACAGTTACACATAGTTACATTTACACACAGTTACATTTACACACAGTTACACGCAGTTACAGTTACACGCAGTTACACTTACACATAGTTACAGTTACACAGTTAAAGTTACACATAGTTACAGTTACACGCAGTTACAGTTACACACTGTTACATTTACGCATAGTTACAGTTACACACTGTTACATTTACACATAGTTACGGTTACACAGGTACAGTTACACATAGTTACATTTACACACAGTTACATTTACACATAGTTACAGTTACACATAGTTACAGTTACAGTTACACACTGTTACATTTACACAGTTACAGTTTCACAGTTACAGTTACACATAGTTACAGTTACACGCAGTTACAGTTACACACAGTTACATTCACACACTGTTACAGTTACACATAGTTACATTTACACACAGTTACAGTTACATAGTTACAGTTACACATAGTTACAGTTACACATAGTTACATTTACACACAGTTACAGTTACATAGTTACAGTTACACATAGTTACAGTTACACACAGTTACAGTTACACACTGTTACATTTACACAGTTACAGTTTCACAGTTACAGTTACACATAGTTACAGTTACACGCAGTTACAGTTACACACAGTTACAGTTACACACAGTTACATTTACACATAGTTACAGTTACACACAGTTACATTTACACATGGTTACAGTTGCATTCACACACTGTTACAGTTACACATAGTTACATTTACACACAGTTACATTTACACACGTTACACACAGTTACATTTACACACAGTTACACGCAGTTACAGTTACACACTGTTACATTTACACATAGTTACAGTTACACGCAGTTACAGTTACACACAGTTACAGTTACACAGTTACATTCACAGACTGTTACAGTTACACAGTTACAGTTACAGTTACACATAGTTACATTTACACAGTTACATTTACACACATTTACACACAGTTACACGCAGTTACAGTTACACGCAGTTACAGTTACACATAGTTACAGTTACACAGTTACAGTTACATAGTTACAGTTACACGCAGTTACAGTTACACACTGTTACATTTACACACAGTTACAGTTACACACAGTTACAGTTACACACAGTTACATTTACACATAGTTACACAGTTACATTTACACATGGTTACAGTTACATTCACACACTGTTACAGTTACACGCAGTTACAGTTACACACAGTTACATTTACACACAGTTACACGCAGTTACAGTTACACACTGTTACATTTACACATAGTTACAGTTACACGCAGTTACAGTTACACAGTTACAGTTACACAGTTACACAGTTACAGTTACACATAGTTACATTTACACAGTTACATTTACACACATTTACACACAGTTACACGCAGTTACACATAGTTACAGTTACACAGTTACAGTTACATAGTTACAGTTACACGCAGTTACAGTTACACACTGTTACATTTACACATAGTTACAGTTACACGCAGTTACAGTTACACACTTACATTTACGCATAGTTACAGTTACACGCAGTTACAGTTACACACTGTTACATTTACACATAGTTACGGTTACACAGGTACAGTTACACATAGTTACATTTACACACAGTTCCATTTACACACAGTTACAGTTACATAGTTACAGTTACACATAGTTACATTTACACATAGTTACAGTTACACATAGTTACAGTTACACACAGTTACAGTTACACACTGTTACATTTACACAGTTACAGTTTCACAGTTACAGTTACACATAGTTACAGTTACACGCAGTTACATTCACACACAGTTACATTCACACACTGTTACAGTTACACATAGTTACATTTACACACAGTTACAGTTACACACAGTTACAGTTACACACAGTTACATTTACACACAGTTACAGTTACACATAGTTACAGTTACACACAGTTACATTTACACATGGTTACAGTTACATTCACACACTGTTACAGTTACACATAGTTACATTTACACACAGTTACATTTACACACAGTTACACGCAGTTACAGTTACACACTGTTACATTTACACATAGTTACAGTTACACAGTTAAAGTTACACATAGTTACAGTTACACGCAGTTACAGTTACACACAGTTACAGTTACACAGTTACATTCACAGACTGTTACAGTTACACAGTTACAGTTACACATAGTTACATTTACACAGTTACATTTACACACAGTTACACGCAGTTACAGTTACACATAGTTACAGTTACACAGTTACAGTTACATAGTTACAGTTACACACTGTTACATTTACGCATAGTTACAGTTACACGCAGTTACAGTTACACACTGTTACATTTACGCATATTTACAGTTACACGCAGTTACAGTTACACACTGTTACATTTACACATAGTTACGGTTACACAGGTACAGTTACACATAGTTACATTTACACAGTTACATTTACACACAGTTACAGTTACATAGTTACAGTTACACATAGTTACATTTACACATAGTTACAGTTACACATAGTTACATTTACACACAGTTACATTTACACATAGTTACAGTTACACATAGTTACAGTTACACGCAGTTACATTTACACATAGTTACAGTTTTACACAGTTACAGTTACACATAGTTACAGTTACACGCAGTTACATTTACCCATAGTTACAGTTACACATAGTTACAGTTACACGCAGTTACAGTTACACATAGTTACATTTACACACAGTTACATTTACACATAGTTACAGTTACACATAGTTACAGTTACACGCAGTTACATTTACAGACAGTTACATTTACACATAGTTACAGTTACACGCAGTTACAGTTACACGCAGTTACAGTTACACATTGTTGCATTTACACAGGTACAGTTGCACATAGTTACAGTTACACATAGTTACAGTTACACAGGTACAGTTACACGCAGTTACAGTTACACATAGATACATTTACACAGGTACAGTTACACATAGTTACATTTACACAGGTACAGTTACACATAGTTACAGTTACTCATAGTTACAGTTACATGCAGTTACAGTTACATTTACACATAGTTCCAGTTACACAGGTACAGTTACACATAGTTACAGGTACACACAGTTACAGTTACACATAATTACATTTACACATAGTTACATTTACACATAGTTACAGTTACACACAATTATAGTTACACATAGTTACAGTTACACACTGTTACATTTACACACAGTTACATTTACAGATAGTTACAGTTACACATAGTTACATTTACACATAGCTACAGTTACACATAGTTACAGTTACACAGTTACAGTTACACATAATTACAGTTACACACAATATGCAAAATAAATTAAAAAAAACACACAAAATGCAAAAATACAAAATGACAACTAGAAATTGCTTCAAAAAAAATAATCAAAATGACAAAAAAAACTACTGCACAAGCCCTCAGAATTATTGAAAAAAAATGGAATCTTTACAATCTTAGGTAAAAAAACAAACTGAAAACCACACAAAAGCGCCTCAAAGTTACTCAAAATGAATTTTAAAAAATCACGCATCAAAAAGTACAAAAAAAAACAGGAAAAGCCAACTGAATAATTAGGAAAAAAAAACATTAAAACATGCAAAACGTTAAGTCCAATGAAAAGTTCATATTTTTGAATATTCACCTTGAGTTCCCGTGGAAATTTATCAGAAATATTTCATGCATTTACAACTTTAATTATTATCTAGTTTTAGTTAACAGGCATTTTTGTTTTTTAATTCAGTCGTTCTCTTGTTTTCTTCATGTAACAAATGTTGTCTCCATAAACTATGTCGTCATATTTGAACCAATTGTGTGGTTCCTTCAGTGTAAAAGTTCAGTAACAGTCTCTAAGGGCCACTATTTTGGAAAAAGGCGTTGGCCACTCAAAAACAAGGTGTCAGCGGAAAGGTGTGGTCCTTCCGAGTTTTAATATGTGCATTCCTCCCGAGCAGAGTTAGATCTCCGCCCGCTAGAGACGAAACACTCAATCACAATGCAAAAAAATGGCTTATTTTATAAAAAATGTGGCACCAATGGATGCGTTTTATTCCCCCGAGTCCGAATATGTGGTTTGTTTTTGGCTAGAGGCCGAATTGTGCCCGCAGGTGGCCGCGGAAGTTTGGTGTTTTCCTGCACCAGGGATAACCTCTGTCAATGGGAGAAAGCTGTATCAAAGTCGCTCCCTTTTGCTCATACTGCTCTGAGGTTTCCCCTGGTGCAGGAAAACACCAACCTTCCACGGCCTGAGGAGGACCACACCTTTCCACTGACACCTCGTTTGACCAGATCCAAGCATTTTGGAATTGTTCCCAAGTTTTTTGAGGTAATTAAGTGTTTCACCTCTAGCGGGTGCAGTTCTAACTCTGCTAACATTGAATAGCCATGGTGGCCATCTTGAAAAATAACCACCATATTGAATTATTGAGTGGCCCTTAAAAAGTATCTGTGCCAAATTTCATGCTTTTATACCAAAGTGAACAATTTTTTACTAATCTGCTGCACTAGTGGGATTAAGTCATCGTAAGACATGACGAGTTAATCATGAAAAGTTGTGATATTTCTGCAGTTTCTGACCACCTCTCACTTATAGCTGAACTTCTCAGAGGATCAAGTGCTGCAGTGTAAAACAAAGCCTGATGTTTGGACGAGTGTTTCAGTCAAAATAATCGTAGCTGACATGAGTCGACGTCACACAGACATGAACAAACGATCTTTCCTGGCTCTCGTTCTCTCATCCAGAGCCACACTCACACTCAGAGGAAACTTCCGGACTTCTGCTCAGTGATTGGATTTTTCTCTTCTGTCTGAGTGAGAGTCGGGTTGCAGTTACAGCACGGAACTCTGACCTCATCCCAAAGTGTTTCATTTGTTATTCCAAACTGATGGATGCTGTAGAGTTGAGTTAGCAGCAGTTAGCAGCAGTTAGCAGCAGTTAGCAGCAGTTAGCGGAGGGAGTTCACGTACAGTTGAGGATGTTTTGGTTTCTTCTCTGGCTACAGGTCGTCAGCGCAGAGCCAGAGCTGACGCACACATGTACTAGCTCACACACACACACACACACACACACACACACACACACACACACACACACACACACACACACACACACACACACACACACACACACACACACACACAGGCCCAGCTGTAACAAATAGGGACCAGATTGTGTATGAAGGTGATGATGATGTAAAAGACCAGGCATCCTGGTCTCCATGGCTGACAGGCTTTGTTGAGTAAATGTTCAGTGTGTGTGCGTGTGTGTGTGTTTGTGTGCGTGTGCGTGTGCGTAACCCTGATCCACGTGCTGGCATCTCTGTTACAGCTCTGTTTTAGTCGTACTCCGTTGGGATTTTTAATTTTGTTGTTGTTGCCAACGACAAACAGTGAAAATCCTTCTTTAGTTGAAACCTTTTTTTTTCCTCACACACACACACACACACACACACACACACACACACACGCACACACACACACACACACGCACACACACACACACACAGTCCCAAACGTTTAAACACTGATTATTTGAGCTCAGTTTATCAAAAAAACAGAACGTTGATGCTACAGAGACATGCACACACAGACCGACAGCTTGTTTATGTGCATGGTTTTTATTTTACTTAATACAAAATGACAAAAAAAATGAAAGATACACAACATGACACAAAAATACACAATCTACTTTTAGAAAAACACACAAAATTGCAAAAAACCCCAAAACACACAAAACTAATCTTAAAACACAGAAAATAACAACAAAAATATACATGACAGAAAAAATACAATATATATTAAAAAATCACACAAAATATAAAAAATGACAACAAAAAACACAAAAATTGCTCAAAAAGTCTAGATGTCAAACAAAATGACAAAAAAACAGAAAATCACACAAAACGGCAACAAAAATACACAAAATCACAAATAAAACACACAAACCTATTATTTAT